>NW_004444102.1:71463-94099 GCF_000243295.1 Trichechus manatus latirostris | reverse complement strand
TAGAGGGTTAAAATGTTGTGGGGTTGTTAACCAATGTCATAAAACAGCATGTGTGCTACTGTTACATGAGAAACTATTTGTTCTGTAAGCCTTCAACTGAAGTACAATAAAATATCAAAAAAATAAAGAAGGACAGATCAGGAAAAAAAAAATAGAGTACACTGCACATAGGTTACCATGAGGATAAAATGCATTAATGTACATGGAAGGTCTTCATAATTGTTAATATGTCATAGAAATATAAGGCAAGCAGGCAGGCAGCTTTGCAAAAGCCAGCAGCACTAGCAGACGAACAGCCTGATAGGAGGTTCCAGCACATTCTGAACAGCCCTCTGTGGGCCTGAACAGCTGCTGGGATCAGCCCTGCATCTCAACAGATTCAACAGTCATTCATCCTCCTTGCCAACCACATAAGAACCTCTTTCCTCCTTCGACTGCAGCCCCCTGGGATCAGCTCTGAGAGCAGGTGGCCACTATATCTCGTGTCCCCCCTGCATTGTGAGCACAGAGAGGGACAATTTACAAAGGGCATGTGTCTTAGGCTGAGTTCTCTAAAGAAGCAAAACCAGTGACGTGTATATATACGTACACACACACACACAAACACACAGATTTATATCAAGGTAGTGGCTCACATGATTGTAGAGGCTGGAAAGTCCCAAGTCTATGGGTCAGGCTGGAGGCTTCTCCTGACTCACATAGCTTTCAGGGCTGACAAACCCAAGATTGGCAGGTCAAATGACACGCCTCTGGTTCACAGGTTGCGGAGGCCAATGAATCCCAAGATCAGCAGGTAAGCTGCTAGCTCAAGTCCCAAGAACCAGAGGTCAGATGCAGGATCCAGAACAAGCAAAAGCAGTGAGCTTTGCCAGAAAGTCCACATATATTGGATGCAGGCCATACCCCCAAGGAAAATTCCTTTCAATTGATTGGCTGCTCATAGCAGATCTCATCATGGAGGTGATTACATTATATCAGATCTCATCATAGAGGTGATTACGTCATTATGTGACTGTTAAACTACATCATAACTGCCAAGCCACTGAGAATCATGACCCAGCCAAGTTGACACACAACCTTAACCATCACAGCATGTTTTAAAGACGTCTGGCTTCTAGGTTTCTCAAGGCACTGTCTTTTCAAATGCACTAATAAGAGAGATGAGAGAGGAGGGGAGGAGGAAAGAAGAGAGGGCGGAATTAGCTCTCCAGGACCCGCAGGCTCCTTCCTCTCTCAGCATGGCTCCTCAGAGCCTGGCCCCTGTGTGTCAGGGATGGAGGGGTAATTAGGTCACAGACCAAACAAGGGCTAGGAGCTGAGGAGGAGGCTGGGTTCAGATCTGGGCAAGCCCTTTGCTCCTGCCTCCTCCCTGTTTACAGAGCAAAAGTGGGCAGCAGCATCCAAGCAGCCCCATGCCTGCTGGGAACAGCTGTCGCTGGCTCTGTGGCAAAGAAGAGTCCACAGCGCGTTAACAGCAGAGTTCTCTCCTCTTCTGCAGGTGGACTGTCACAGGTCACCTCATCTCTGGGAACCCCTATAGGCCTTGGAGTCTGAGTGCCGCAGATAAACCCATGAGCAAGAAAAACAAAACACAGCAGGGCCATGATGGATCTAGCAGATCCTCTGGGTGTTTTTACACCTGCAGGATAGAAGGCAGGTTTCCCACACAACCTGTATCCATAATGGTGCTGAGATTTTCTTGCAAATAAAGAAAGCCAACCAGGGAGGCTTGCCTTACATGGGTTTTATTTTTTCAAGTATAAAAGCTTGGGAAAAGTGAAGCTAGTTTTCAAAAGGGAAAAAAGAATCTGCAATTGATGTATTTTCTTCTTTAAAGTCAGGATAGATGACCTCCAGGTCACTCCCAATTCTGAGATTCAAGCATCCCAGTAATCGTATTTCCTAGAAGATCTGAAAAGCTATAGTCCTTGGGCACACAGAGCTACAACTCTCAGCACAAAATTCTGGGAGCCATTTTCACCAGATGCCTGAGATTATCCTCCAGTGTTTAAGCCTTTCACTTTAACAAGGTAGGCTGGCCCAAGTTACAGAAACACAAATTGAAATGGTATTACACTTTCAGCTCCCAGGTTCTGACAAGAGGTCAAGGAGAAGAGAAAACAGACCCAATTGTCACCCAGAGGAGAAAGCATAGACAAGTGCCTTTCTTACGGCTCTGAACAATTTTGTAGATTGACGTATGGCTTGTAACAATACCAAGAAAGCAGGGTGGGAAGGGTGTGCTCTTGGCCTCCTGGTGCCACACAGATGGCTCACTTAATATCACTGGTGCTCCAGCCAAGAGAGAAATGGAAGAATGATCATCAAATTGACAGAGGTTTTATAAACACAATTTCTCTATTTTCCTTCTTACTGATGCTCTCCTAAGCCTACTGCTACAGTTTTCTTTTTTTTTTTTCTTTAGTACCGATACCAATTTAGCTCAGAGACAAAAATAAACCACAGCTTTCAATTAAATATACTTTGAAAACTTGAAGTTCATGTTTGGCAAGGGTTCTATCCATGTTAAGCCAAGGTCTGCAGCTAGGGTATCCCATTCAGTTTTCCTCTTATATTTTACTTCCCGTGTAGGGGGATCAGGGCTGACAGATGATCCATGTGCACAACAGCACAGTGTGCAGCTGCAGAAATTCAGTACTGAACACCTTGCAACAATGGGTCTGCAAATAAAGAAACAAGGTTATGATGCCCTAAGGTCTCAAAGTATATTAGATAGGTATTAGAAAATACAATAATCTATGATGCTATTTTTTCCTGTATAGATATTCACCAGACTCCTCTCTTTGGGTAACTCTGTGTTCAATCCTCATATGATGGAGGCAGGAATTACCCAGAAAGTGCAAGGTTTGGGTTCAACAAAGGTCACCCTAACTCCACACTTAGAATTCAAATGATTGCTGAGAAAAGAGCAGGTAAACATACCTAGGGAGCAAGGGACCTCCTGGGAGAGAAAAGGTCAAGACCTAGATTCCATCCCTTATGAGGTTCAGTGGTTTTATTACAAACTATTAGGCCCTTAACATCAAACCACCCATCTGTCAGTTTGTCATACTGTGGTGGCTTGTGTGTTGCTACGATGCTGGAAGTTATGCCATTAGTATTTCAAATACCAACCCATGCTGGACAGAGTTTCCAGACTAAGACAGACTAGAAAGAAAGGCCTGGTGATCTACTTCCGAAGATTAGGCCAATGAAAATCCTATGGATCTCAACAGAATATTGTTCAATATAGTGCTGGAAGATGAGCCTCTAGGTTGTAAGGCACTCAAAATATACAGTGGCTGCAACAATGGACTTGAGCATACCAACAATTGTTAAGATGGCACAGGACCGGGCAACATTTCGTTCTGTTGTACATGGGGTCGCCATGACTCGGAGCCAACTCAACGGCAGCTAACAACAACAACTAACGTCCAAAGGGTGGGGGGCTAGTGGAGCTAGTGCTAGCTGCTCTGTTAGACACACGAAGCCTGGGTGAATGGACACGGCAGTTCCGGTCCCAGCAGGCTTTCCAGCCCATTCAGAGCACATCACGATGGACTCCTCTTCACCACTGAGCTACCTTACAGGCTCCTTTCCCATGTGGTTGCTCCTTCCCAGTCTCCAGGGGCCTCCAGCTCCCATTTGGAGATTTGCATTCTTACACCCAAATGCACACGTGCACACACACACCACATTGTGTCTTTTCTTCAGTCATTCAGCAGATAAGTCATCTCTCCATGGCACCCATCCCTTTCTTTGAAGGAGCAGGGAGTGTTTGGGATCCTTAAGACTGAAAAAGGATGAGGTGGGTATAATAAAGTGAAAGCACAGAGCCCATTGGGAGACAACTGCAACGGTCCATGCAAGAGACAAGGGTGGCTTGGACCAGGGCTGAGGTAGTGGACAAGGTGATCAGACTCAGACATAGAGGATTTGCTGAGGGACTGAATGTGGGGTGAGGGGGAAATAGGAGAATCCGTCACAATTCCTGTATTTTTGTTTTGAGCAACTGGGTGGATGGTGGTGCCATTTACTGGGATGTGAAGCCTGGGAGAAGGCTTATCAAGAGGTGGCCATCAGGAGGTCTGCTTTGGATGTTAAGTCTTGAGGTGCCTCTTCCACAGCTAAGCAGAAATCTTGACTAGACAGATACATAATGTGGAGCTAGGGACATAGATCTGGAAGTAATCATATACCATAACCTACTTTTTACCCTCAAGCTTATAAAGTGGGACATTTCAGTTAAATGAAATCTATTGAGACCTTGCATATGCGAGGTGTGATGGGTAAGTTAAGAGTCAGGGAAACCAAGAGCTTTTCTCAAAGTCACTAAGCTCAATAAGTGTCTGATTCAAACAAAGATCGTTCATCCTTGTAGCTAGTCATATATTAGACATTTATATGATTGTGTGCCAATATTGTGTTAGGCCCTAGGATCAAAGAGATAACTTAGACGCAGACCCTAGAACAAATAAATACTAAATAAATATTAGTTATTATTATCATGATTCGTATATAAGCAGCTAATAGTCTACTGGAGACAACAAAAGCGTAAACATAATTCTGGAAATCTTTGGAAGGGCAGGGCATTGTGGAAGTACTGAAACAGGGCGCCTAAGCTCTGCCACACTCTGTCACAGTGCCAGAAATTAGGCCAAGGGCACCCCCCTCAGGTGTGGTAGATCTGAGGCTGTAACTCAGGTATATGACCCCCAATTGGGACTTTACATACAGTGACATTGCTGTACTAGAACCAAGCCTTTACCTCACAATGAAAAGAGAAGATCGGGGCAGCCCTCCAACTATTTCAATGACTTGGGTTCTCAACTAGGAATTCAGCATTTCTTCTCTATTGGCATTCTGGTGTCTGCATGATTGTGACTTAAAGATGTAGAAATTCACGCCTTCATTCTGTCTCACTACAGGAAGCAGGGCGGGACCTAACTAGAAAGGTCCCTGTATATTTGTATCTAGGCAGCATATAAAACACATAAAATATAGATAATAATAGTAACATTTATCATAATTACATACTATGTATCAGAAACTATTCTAAGTACTATTTATACTTTATCTTATATTATCCCCTCAACACCTGTCTGTCAGTCTGTCATACTGTGGTGGCTTGCACATTGTTACAGTGCTGGAAGCTATGCCAACAGTATTTCAACACCAGCAGGGTCACCTGTGGTGGACAGGTTTCAGTGGAGTTTTCCGACTAAGATAGACTAGGAAGAAAGGATTGGCAATCTACTTTTGAAAATAAGCCAATGAAAAGCCTATGGATCACAACAGAGTATTTGCTGATACAGCGCTGAAAGACAAGTGTTGGAAGGCACTCAAAATACACAGTGGCCGCAACAATTGACTCAAGCATACCAGCGATTGTGAAGAAGACACAGGACCAGGCAATGTTTCATTCTGTTATACATGAGGTCATTATGAGTAGCAGCCAACTCTACTAACAGCAACTAACAGTAACAACAACTTCATCTTCACAGCAGTCATGTGAGGTAAGTCAAACTATTAGCTCCATTTTAAACACGAGGAAACCAAGATCCCCAGGGTAGTAAGTGGTAGATTTGGGACTGGAACCAGGCAGTGCAAACTGCTGACACTGCACTCTTGACCACTGTACCTACCACCACATTTCAAGAAGAGGTACCATGTTGACTTTGTGTTTGTCCTCTGCACACACCAGCACCTACATCCAGGACAGTATCTACCGGAGAAGGAAAATTACCCCATCATGTCTACTGCTGTTCCACCCACCTCCCCCACATCCTTCTCACCCCCGCTCCCCCGGCAAACACTCCCCATCAAACTGTCCCAATTGACATAATCACTTTGTGTTTCTCTGCACAAACCTGACTTGTACAGTCCAGAAACCTGCATAAAACAATTGATTCTTCATAGATAATAGGAACTCTTTCCATTTTCTGTCAATTTTAAGTGGTTAACCTGCCCACCCATCTGCTGATAAAATACAATAATGTGACTTATCTTGAAACACACAGAAATATTTCAACAAATCAGATCTACTTTATGTCCTTAAAAAAAAATGTTGTTTGTTTTAGGTCATTCTAAGATGTTCTTTTCATAGCATTGTTTTCATGATAAGTTGAGGTGACTTTGAGAACAAAGAGTGAAATTCCTTTACATTCATCCCCTCTGATTCTGAGAAAGATGTGTCTGTCTCATATTCTCCATGGAGGCAGATGTCTTTGCTAAGCTTCCAGAGGGCAGTTCTGTCATTTTCCCCTTCAACCCCTAACCTCATCACTTGTTCTACCTCCTGGAAGAGGAATCAGGGATCAATTAGTTAATTAGGCCCTTTCCTCCACTCTTATCCACTAACTCCTCAATATCCTATGTCTATCATCCTTAGGACCACACTGACCCAAGGTCTTCTGACATTTATTCCCAGTCTACCCCACCCTACTCTCATCCCCTGGCAACTCAGAACCTCACCTGCTTACCCAGAGCCTAACTCTTTCTTGGGTGCCCAATGGGGTCTCACATTTTAACCAACCTCCACTTCACCCTCACTCTTTTCTTGAATGGTTCCTACACACCCGTCATTTGGCTATTCCTTCATTTGGCCTTCTCTGTATTCCTTTCCTTAATGAAGGCTGTTCTTCTGGGCATCCTCCTCCTCATTTTAGGACAAATGTTGTAGTTTCCTTGAAGAGTTGTAAAAGGGTGATGATGGATGAAAATAAAGGGGATTACTGTTCTCTTTGTACTGCTGTGTTCTCTCAGACCATTACTCTTCTATTTCATTTCAAATCCTGTCTTCCTGGGCCCTCAGCCCCAATCAGTCCTGCCCTTTCTCCATCCCATCATTATAGTGGCCTTATACTCTGCTACATTGAAGAAGAACCTTGGAGCCTGGATTCCTGGATCCTCTCCACCCCAAACCTTCCATCATCCTGGACAGCTTCATCACCCAGCCACATGGATGGATCAACCTCTTCACTCTACTCCATCCATGTGGAGAATGCAACTGAACTAAAGAGTTATTGATGTTGTCTAAGAAAAGGCTCCACTTCCTTTCCCTTCCATGACTACATCTTGGATTTTCTTCATCTAGAACTGTGCTAGCTCTGATTTCTAAATTCAGAGGCCCTATCCTTCTTGCTGACTTAGTCCTTTTCTCCCACTAAACATGTTTTTTAGCCTCTTCCAAGTCTTACCTTCATAGTAACTTTTTTGTTCTTCTATTGACCATGGCTGTTCTTCATTTCTTAGCTACCTTGAACAACAGGACCAATTATTTTAGCGGCATTCTCCCAAATCTTCATTCTTAATCACTCTTGTCCTTCCACTGCTCCCTCCAAGCCAACATATATGGCCTCAAGGATGAGGCAATACTGAGGGGAGGGTGGAGAGGAAGGGTGAATATGTTGAGCTCCACTCAACTTTACTGTATAACCATAAAGGCTACTAAGTCGTGGGCACTTTCTAATGGAAACTACCCTACACACAGCTACTGCAGATGAAGGCTTTGGACCTCTTCCCTAGTTACAAGTCATGGTTTATTGTACTAAGTTGAGTTCTGGACCCAGTATCAACAAATTCAGAGGCCTATGAGTCCAGTACCCTGTAGATGACCTATGAAGTGACCTAGAACACACCACTATGCCCAAACAGGGACAAACTAAGCTAATTAGATTTGTATTCTCAAGAATTTTAGTCATCAAATATAGAGAAATCAAGCTATTTATAATGGAAACTTGGGATGAAAAGAAATTCTGAGAAATCCCAAGTTAGAACAGAGGCCATGAGGAGCCATGAGGGTTGAAGCACAAGCCAAAACTGTGGAAAACAGAAGTTACGATGAAAAGATACTCTAAATAAGCAACCAATTCTTTACGCTAGAAACCTCAAACTTAGTTTCAACCCTTTTCTCTTCCTCATGCCTCATATCCAATTGGTTACCATGTCCAATCAACTCTGCCTGTGAATCTAACCTCTAATTTTCTTTCATCTGCCATGGCTCTTGCCAGTCTGCTTTGACTTTCATATGAGCTTTGTTAAGGGTCTCCCAGCCATTAAGCTCTCTTCCGTACTCTCTGTACTGCCTGCATAAGTTTCCTAGGGCTACCATAACAAAATACCACAAAGTGGGAGACTTAAAACAACAGAAGTGTATTGTCTCACAGTTCTGGAGGTTAGTAGTCTGAATTGAGGGTATTAGCAGGACCATGTTCTCTCTGTAGGCTCTAAGGAAAGATCCTTTCTTATCTCTCCCAGCTTCTAGTAACCCCAGGTGTTCCTTGGCTTGTAGCTGTGGTATAACTTTGTCTTCACATGGCCATCTTTCCTCTGACTGTGTCTCTTCTTTTTCGTAAGGACACTACTCAGATTGGATGGTGACTGTTTCTACCCTAGTATAATCTCATGTTAACTGATACTATCTTCAAAGACCTTGTTTCCAAACAAGATCACATCCACAAGTACCAGGACTTCAACATATCCTTTTGGGGGACACAATTCAATTCATAACACTGCCACTGTAGTTGTTTCTTAACAACAAATCTGACTTTCTTAAACACCTTAGTTGTCTCCCCCTTGCCTTCATGAAAGTGTCCTGCTTCCTTCACATGAAATTCATGTTGAAAATCTGAGACATAGGAAATGCACAATCAGTGGGTGATTCTATTTACATTTTCACCACTCTTACCATGCCACCACTATATCAACACCATATTCATCATCATCTCCCTCCCTTCCTTTCAAGGCCCCTCCACTCTAGCATATCTATTTCCTTATTTCCCAAACATGGCAGACTCTTTCTCAGCACCATGACTTAATGTTTTGCCCTCTTAAATGTCTGACAAACTCTTACCTCCTTATTAAATTGACTATTTACTCTAAGTAGAGTTGGTCGTAACCTTCTCTGAGCTTTCATAGCCCACAGTCCATATTTGTATCTTTGTACTTTTTAAACATTTTTGCTAATACATTTCCATGGCAAATTAAAGATAGCCACAAAATCTTTGACATTTCCTCCCACTGAGAGGTAGAGTCTATGTCCCCTCCCTTAAAGCTCAGTGGGCTTATGACTACTTTGATCAATATAATATAACAGGCATAATTCCAGACCTTAAGAACTGGAAGCTTCCACTATCTGTTCTCCTGGAACATTCTCTCGGAGGGCCTAAGCAGCCATATAAGAAGTCTTGACTACTTTGAGACCTCTATGCTGGAGAGATCACAAGTAGGTGCTCTCTTCACAGCGCTAGATAAGCCCAGCTTTCCAGCCATCTCCACCAAGATTTCAGATCTGTATGGGAAGCCACCTTAGACCATCCAGCCCAGTCCATCAGCCAGCTGAAGACAACTGAGAGACCTCTGTGGACAAACATGGAACAAAGCAATTGCCCAGACCCATAAAACCATGATATATGATAAAATAGTCGTTGTTTTAAGTTGCTAAGTTTTGAGTGATTTGTTACATAGCAATAAATAAAAGGAATAATCTTATACACTAGAGTGGCAACTTTGAAGTAAAAGAATCATGAATGACTCATGAGTACATGAAGGTACATGAAGGTCACAATCTGTATCTGCAGAATTGTATATACCACCTGTGAACAATTCGTGTATATTGAATGCACAAATTATCAAAAACCACTCTATTTAATGTTCCCTTCAGAGCCAACAAGGCTATAGAAACATGTGCTCTTATACTACAAACTTCCTATTTATTTGGTCAACAGTATGAATCAATTGCATTAAAAGGAACACTACAGTTAGAGAAATCTGCTTTCAAATAACACCATACATTTTTAAATGGCTCCCAATAATGACATCTAGGAAATGGAACCCATCCTCAGAAAACCTGGATTTATGTCCTGACTTGCATGGACAATTTCACCTCCTACCTATCTTCTGAAAGGTCACTGCCTTGAAAACCTTGAGGAGCAGTTCTACTCTACACACATGGGGTCTCCTTGAGTTGGAATCCACTCAGTGTTAACTAACAACAACAACAATAACCTGTGTTCCAAAGACTTACATAAGGCAGAGGCAAACTTTTCTGTAAAGGTCCAGTTAGTAAATATTTTAGGCTTGGCAGGTCACAGCAACTTCCCAACTCTGCCATTGTAGCCCTAAAGAATGGGTGTGGCTGCACTGCACTAAAACTCTATTTATATAAACAGGTGGTACCTGGACTCAGCCCTTAGGCTATAGTTTGCTGACCTCTGGCCCAAATAATTACCTGGAGATAATAAAAGCACACAGGATAGCTGTGAGCACTGAATGGATAAGCCATGTGAAAGTCCTTTGTTGACAATAAAGCATGGTGTAAGTTAGGTGAAGAGCGGAGAGCTAGGAGGAGAGGCAAAGAGCACTAAAGATAACCTCCCTTATTCTGTCACTTGTTGGAGGCCCACTCCATTTATTACGGCACATGATAGACGAGGCAGCTCTGAAGATCAGTGCTTGGAAAGAATCTTCAGTCTTGCTCCTGGAGACCAAATTTTAAGGAGTATTTAAAGGCCTGTTTCCTGCAGTTTGAGTTAGTTAAAATTTGACTTAACACTCTTCATAGCATAAAGACCAGGACCCAATCTTCAAGACTGAATTAAAGCCTTTTATACCACTAACCATGCAAGAAGTTTTAGACAGAGAATTCTCGTAGTTCTATTTTAACAATCTACAAAGAATTACTGATATGTACAGTGCTGTGTCAAAAGGCTGTGGATACAGAAATGAGTAAGACATCATCCTAATTTGAAACAGTCCATGGTCTAGCAAGGGAAGCATATATGTATAAAGATAAGCATATGAAATGCAAGAATTATTTAAGGAAAGAGAAAGGCTTAGTGTAACTCTGTCATTTATGCTACCCCATGTCTATTAAACAACATTTTGATAGTTTGCCACATTATGAATTATGCCTTCTCAATGTAGAATCAAAATAGAAAATGTTCTTAGTCCACCTTGCTGTTAGAATGCAAGTGTTTGGCTTCCTTTCTACCAAACACATGCACATAACATTTGGATTTGAAAGCGAGTTACGTGAGTGTTTTGGATTGAATTGCGTCTCCCAAAGAAGATATATTGAAGTCTTAACCCCTGGTACCTGTGAATGTGAGCTTATTTGGAAATTGGACCTTTGAAGAGATTATTAGTTAACATGAGGTCATATCGGAGTAGGGTGAGTCCTAATCCCATCTGAGTAGTGTCTTATAAAAGAGGAGAACAGACATAGACAATTAGACAGAAGAAGGACAGCCATGTGACGATGGTGGTAGACGCAGACAATTAGAAGAAGGACAGCCATGTGACGATGGTGGTAGACGCAGACAATTAGACAGAAGAAGGACAGCCATGTGACGATGGTGGTAGACGCAGTTGCAAGTCAAGGATTGCTGGGAACCACCAGAAGCTAGAAGAGAAGCATGGAACAGTTTCTTCCTCAGAGCCCCCAGAAAGAATCAACATGTCCAATACCCTGATTTGGACTTTTAGACTCCAGAACTGAGACAATAACTTTCTGTTTGTGGTATTTTGTTACAGCATCCTAGGAAACTATGACAGTGAGGAAGTAACGCGGGTTGCAGGACACCTGTTTTGTGGGTACGGGTGGGCAGCAGAGGTAGCTTAGTTCTGGAATCAGAGGTAGCAGTAGCTCCTGTACAGAACAGGGCCATAACGTGGTTCTGATTGCTGCTGCTGGAAGGTGAACCTGCAGTCTAACTCCCCATTCCTTCCAACAACTCCATTAGCTTTCTAATTTTTCCAATACATCCCTTTCTGCTTAAACTAGCTAGAGTGGATTCTGTTGTCTTCAACGAAGATCTCAGCTTATGCATGAAGAACGCACTGAGTTACCTAGGATTAAATGATGAAAGGCTTCTCGGAGTCAAGACATTATAGACTAGGTAAATTGCATCTACAAAGCCCCAGAAGCATGTGAGAGCATGTTTTGTTCAGGAAATAAAGGTAAACATGGCTGAAGAATTTGGGGCATAAGAAAAAGTGACAAATGATGGTTTTGAAAATGTAGGCAGGGACCTTGAAGACCTCTCTCTGTTTCGCTAGGGAGTTAGTACAGTGAATAAATGGAGATCCATTAAATGAATTAAAGCAGGGGGTTGTCAATATCATATTTGACTTTTAGGAGGATCCCGAAGCAGCAGCATGGGGAATTGAATGCAGGGATGGAGAGATAAGGGCAGGGAGAACTATTAGGAAGCCGTTGCTATGGTCCAGGTCAGAGATAATAAGAGAAGTTGAAGCAGTGGTGTTTTCAGTAGGGGAAAAGCAGATTGATTTGTTTTGCTGAGGTTTTGATTTAATCAGGATAGAAGAAACACAGCCAACTCACCAAATGTTGCACCTCTACAGAGGGAGTATAACAACAAAATTGCAACCTTTATTTCTGTTTCCCCAAGAGCACAACAGAGCCAGTACACACAAACCCCTGTGGATACTGTCATGGATGTCTCTGTGTCTAGAAGTGGACTGGGGGCAGTGAGATATGACCATTGCCCAGAGCATTCCTCTCCAGGGGAGAGGCGCCCCTGGGACAGCTGTGAGGTCAAGCCACACAGTCTCATTCTTCAATGGGTTTCTACAGTCAATTTCCATTCCCCTTTCTAGGGCAACTCATCAAGAAATTTATGTCCCTAGAAAGTTATAAATACTAACCATTTATTCCTTCCCGCAGAAGGCCTCCAGATTTCTGAACAATTTTCTTGCCCAAAAGAGAGGAAGATGGAACAGGAGAGTGGGATTCCTGGGACAGGAAGGTGAGGGAGAAAGTAAGCAAGAGGAAGACAAGTGCTTAACCATTTGTGCATGTTTACTCCTAGCCCTTGTCTGCCACTTTGGTTGCTAATTTCAGACTTCTAATCAGAGTATAGGGGTGACTAGGTAGCACAAATGGTTAAGCACTTGGCTGTTAACCGAAAGATTTGAGGTTCAATTCTACCTAGAGGCACCTCAGAGAAAAGGCCTGGCAATCTACTTCCAAAAAATCAGCCACTGAAAACTCCATAACACACAGTTCTACTCTAACACACATGGGGTCACCATGAGTCAGAATAGACTTCATAGCAACTGGTTCTTAATCAGAGTATCCAACACTCATCTGTCAGTTTGTCATACTATGGTGGCTTACATGCTGCTATGATGCTGGAAACTAGGCCACTGGTATTTCAAATATCAGCAAGGTCACCTAGGGTGGAGCTTCCAGACTTAGACTGGAACAGTCTGCATAAGCTCAATTACCACCATTGCTTCCCACCATTACTAGCCCCCGCTTTTCCTCATGGTATTTTCTTTTTTGTTATTCCTTCTTCCTCTTCCTATTCCAGTAAGATTAACTTAAGTTTCTCCTTGGAGGCTGGCAGAACAAATTGATAACCCTCAGGGACTAGGATTAACTCATCTGCAAAGTGACAGTCATGGCTAACGGTGCCAGATAACCTTCAAGGATTGCCAGTAAGAGGTTAACTCATCTGAGACGTGAGAAACGTGACCACCGCAAAGAGAAACTATAATCTTGTCCACATAAAACTTTCAGCTAGTCTCTAGTTGGGGAGACAGGTGTTTTGGGGGAGCTCATTCCCCTCTGCCTCCTGTATATTGATATACAATAAAACCTTCTTGCTGCACACCTCACCCCTTTTGTGGCAGGTAGCACAGATCTGCAATTTGCACTAACAAGACAGACTAGGAAAAAAGGCCTGGTGATGTACTTCCAAAAATTAGCCAATGAAAACCTTATGAATCACAATAGAACATTATCCAATTGACTTGCTCTGGATACATCATCAGGAGGGATCAATTACTGGAGAAGGACATCCTGTTTGGTAAAGTAGAGAGCTGGCGAAGGTGAGGGAGACCCTTGGTGAGACGGATTGGCAATAACCACAACAATGGACTTGAACATGCTTGCAATCATGTGGATGACGCAGGACTGGACAATGCTTCATAAGGTAGCCATGAATTAGAGCTGACTCAACAGCAACTATCTATCTCTCTAGAGATACTGTAAAAATGAACATCTTCATCCATGTAACTTTTTTGTAATGAATTGTCTCCTTAATTTTCTTAGGTAAAAATCCCAGAAATTACCTTCTTGTATCAAGTGATTTGGACATCTTCATGGCTCCTGTACAATCTTAACTTCCCAAGTAATTCTCTGCAAGATTTTTATGAGCCTCTTCATCTCTGTGAGGAGTGCTATTGACCAAAACTTCTGACAGAATTTCAGCTACTTTTTACATCTCAGGCAATATGATTGCAGAATCTTTTACTTGGAATATGAATTTATGAAATCTCAAGCAAGCTGCAGTTGAGTTTTGTTTGAGGTCAATTGTGTTATACACACAGGTTCAGAAGTCAAATTCAGTCAACACTGAAATTTTGTTTCATAATTAGATTTGTTTCATAGTTTTCCTCATCATACCAAAAATAATTTATGGTCATATTTGTTATGTTTTAAATATCATAAATTTAAGTAACATTAAGTGATGAAGGAAATTGTTTGGACACATTAACAGCAGAGAAAACTAAACCATAGCCAAAGATAATGGTACTAATGGAGGTTAATTCTGCATGGAGAAGTGCCTGGATAGTGCAAATGGTCAAATGCTCAGGTACTAACTGAAAGCTTGTAGGTTCGAGTCCACCTAGAGATGCCTTGGAAGAAAGGCCTGGCATCTACTTTCAAAAACTCAGCCAATGAAAACCCTCTGGGTTAATCAGAGAGGAACAACTCAGAAAAGGAGAGTGAGAATGTTTGCACAACTTAAAGAATGTAATCAATGCCACTAAGTATACATGTAGAAACCATTGAATTGGTGTGTTTTAATGCATATATTCTCAACAACAACAAGAAAATAAATAAAATTAGGAAAAAATATGCACAGAAATAAATAAAGAAAAGAAAACTCTATGGACCACAGTTCTACTCTGACACACATGGGGTTGCCATGAGTTGGAATCAACTCAAAGGTAAATGGTTAACTCTGGATGGTAGGATATTGGGTGATTTAACCGTCTTCACACTTTTCAGTATTTTATGAATTTTTCACAATAAGCATTCTTTAAAGTACATGTTCATGACCATTTTGGAGAGAGTGTAGGGGAGTGGAAAAGGTTTGGCATTTGTCAGACTAACCTATATTCAAGTTCTGTTCAGCCACTTACTGGCTAGATGACTCCTCTGAACTTTACTTGCAAATCAACAGGGTTGCTGTGAGAATTAAAGGATATTAAAAGCAAATGTAACTGTTGAGTGGGAGAAAGAACTCTGACCTTTGTATTTAGTTTCTGGAAGACAGCTCTTGGGATTTTTCAAGCAATCAAGGTGTCTTTGCTTTTCTAAAACACCCAGGCAACATGTGTAAATGTAGCGGGAGCCAAAGACCACACCTGGCAAATAACTTCAAGAAGGTGGGGGCGGGGCGGGGGGGCAAGATGCAATCAATCATGCATATTCATTCATTGGATTGATCATGACTGCACATTAAGGCCCCAGTCATGCATATGCACTGAGGCCGCAATGACTCTTATAAGGGACCCTGGACCTTGGAGCTTCCTTTTGGGGCGCTTTCTGGATTGGCAAGAACATCCATGCACGAGAGGGTGGCGTGTCCCTGAGGATAGCAGAAGCCTCATGTCAGGACCTCTCCCAGACCCTGCCTGATGCATCTCTTCGCTTGTATCCTTTCTGGTTATAATAGATGTGTAACTGTAAGTATAGGTAATTTGTCTCCAAGAATTTTGTGAGTCTTTCTAGAGAAATAACAAACCCACAAGGGACAATGAGACTCTGACTTAGCTTGGGGTGGCTAATTCAGAGAAAGGCTGTGCAAGCTATCATTGAAGAAAGAGTTCTTCTAGCTTACATCCTAGCCCCAGGTGGCTAGAGGTGGGGGGAGGGGGACATCTGGTCTGAAGTGCAGGGAGCTGTGTGGACTCCCATGCCTACAGCTGGACCCACTGACCTAGCCCCAAGGAGCTATAGGAAGAGAGAGGGACCAGCTGGTCTGAAGAATAGGGAGTTGTGCAGACTCCTGAGCTTATGGCTGGTACCTGATGACCTGGCCCCAGGTGGCCAGGGATGTTTTGAGCTAGCTCAGGGTGGCCTGGGATGAAGTCTGACCTAACTCTGGGTGGTTAGGATCAGAAAGAGGAAATGCCACGGAAGTGGCTGGAGATAAGGATCATGGAGATGTGAGAAGGTGAAACCTGGATCCATTTCCAGGTGGGAATGATCCTTGCCATGCAGTTAGCGAGAAAGGTGAGGTTTGTCCACCTTGCGCCTTCTGTAGTGCTGTTGGCACAACTTTCCAAGTGAGTAAGAAGCACTCGGTGACTATTAGATTCCCTTCCCCTTTGAAATGCAGGCGAGAAAGGCAGCACCCCAGGAGAACATTTTCCACTCAAACACCACTGGCACCACCACCCTTAAGACTGTGCCTCAGAAGCATTAAGAATAAAGAGCAATACAGGACAGACACCGGGGTAACCAGTTAATTTAGCATTTCAGAGATAAGAAAACAGGAAACTCAAACCCCACACTGTAAATGAACAGCAGGCTGTGTCAAAAGGATGCAGCTCATAAAAAAGGCTCAAATTACAGCCCAAGAAGCCTCTCCTCCCAGCTAGTCTGGCTTTTTGCTTTCTCCCTTTTTCTTGCTAAAGCTATTGTCATCCTCTCCCTCCCCTTCTTGTCCTGTACTCTCTCTTTTCTCTACAGCACTTTGTCCTCGTCCTATTTTCCCCCACATTTCCCCATTTTCTCTTCCCTTGATTAACTAAGCAGTTTTGGGTTTTGCATTCTTTATTTCAATATCTAGGAAAAGGAGATTGATTTTTTTTTTAAGTTTTTAACTTAACCTTATATTAATTATTTTTGTTTTATTAAAAGAGTAATAATGCAAATGGTACAAGAAAAAAAAATCTCACCATGGGAAAGGGTATCCAATGAAAAAAAGTAAATCTCTCTCTCATCCCTGATCCCTAGTCCCTTTTACCAGAGGCAGCACAGTTAACAACTTCTTGTATATACTTCCAGAAATTAATGTTCTGTGCATATAATGGTGCTTTCAAATGATGCTTTGAGATGTTTTCCTGGTAATCAGTGCATCCTCCAGGACCCCCCACATAACAGGGGTGATAAGAGGCTTTATTGTCCCCCATCCCATCAAGGACTGTGCCCAAACACCTGTGCCTTTCATCACCAACCAGATATGGTTCTATCTCCCAGGAACTGTCCTAAACTCTTCTTGAACATTTTTCAGCCCGAAACCCTTTTGTAGGAAGCAAGCTTGTCTGCTCCTCTCTGAGAAGTTCCCAGTCATTGGCTCATCCTGGGCAAGAGGTTACACATGTTATAAAGTCTCCAACATGCTGCCCCACACAGGTGATGAGCCAGTACCAACGCACACAGGGCTGAAGAACGTCTTTGACTTTTATTCCCAAAAATATTTCATTAAGCTTTAATTTTAAAAGATACATGTAACATGAAAGAAGTACGGTATTTGAGTCAGTGGAAAGTCTCCCCAGTGCCTCCGTTTTGCTCCTGGATACTCTGAGCCTTCCAGTTGCTTCTGTGAGTCCTGCTTTCCAGATATGTGAGCAAGAAAGCCCAGGCCCTGAGCATGCTCTTGGGATCCCCTAGAGAACCAAGCTAGGGGACACGGAAAAGATCAGGAATCCCTCATTTCTGAAATAACCTCTTACAAACTATTATCATGGTTTAAGTGGCTTTATTCAAAGTAGTAAATGTCTCCTCAGACTCAACCAACTCAATAGGACAAGGCTGGGAGACTGGGAATGGGCAGTTGTAGGAATCAAGGAAGGTAGATCACAACAGCCCTAGCAACAAATGCACTGTCCTCTCTGGACTGAGCCCCCAGCAGGCAGCGAAGGAAGTGATACAGTTAACAGTTACTTCTGTTCTCACGTGTCTGTAGTCTTCTAATCACATCTAAATCAAGAGCTTAAAATGGGTGGTGAAGCTGACCTATGCCTGGACTTTAGATGCAGGGAAAGCTGGGTTGAGAGCTGCCTTTTGCAGCACTGATTATTTGTTTGCAGCAGGGGGCAGACAGTTAAAATTGCCAAAGAGTCCATTTTTAGAAGAACAATGACTTATTGACCTTTATCTTCTCCTGAGACATCTGTCCAAATTCTCTTTGAAATGAGTTTTATTTCCTTGTTTACAAGGCAGAAAGGACATGCCATCCTGGATATTCAGAATGTGAGATGCAAATTTCTGTCTGTGGGTGTATTTGGATGCCAAGCATTCAGAACAGGCTAGTGGAAACCCTGGCCTTTCAGAGGAACCAAGCTGAAGCAGCTGCAGTTGACAAGAACAGACTACATTGTTAAGCACCCCCAGCACTCGTTGTCCAGTCTCATCCTTGCTCCTACCAGCTTTGAGACTGGTCAACCCAGACCTGCCCCACTCAGCTCTAATACCACTTATAATAATCCCCTCAGAAGCCAAACTGGCCAAACCCTCACCCAGCCCAGGCCACACAGCCAGGCTTTAGTCTAGTGCCTACTCTTCCTACACACACTGAGGCTCTGGTCTAACTTGGTAGTCCCATGTCAGCTCTATTAGCACTGGCCTCGTCTGAACACATGTGCCTGAAAGAACTGTATGAGAAATATAGTCTCAAAGCTCCTCTCCAAAAGCAAGAAGTCATTTACTGTCAGCCACTACAGCCTGGTAGGTTGACTATGGATGCTGAAGGTTCTTCAGTCTGGAAACTAGAACAAAAGGAAGGATATGGACACTGGGTGGGCAGGAGATTAGGGCCATGGCTTTTAGCACCAGTTAGAAAAATAGATAGCAGCAGTACTAAACATGGCAGCCACACCATGAAGATGGACTTGGAGCAGAAGAGACAGAAGACAGGGAAGGTGTTTGTAAAATTATACCTATCCTTTGCAACTAGATTATAATCATCTAAGGCAGCAGTTTAGTGTGAGAAGGGGCCTGTCTTAGTTATCTAGTGCTGTTATAACAGAAATATCACAAGTGGATGGCTTTAACAAAGAGAAATTTATTCTCTAGAAAGTCCAAATTCAGGGCACCAGCTCCAGGGGAAAGCTTTCTCTTTCTGTGGGCCCTGGGGGAAGGTCCTGGTCAGCAACTTCTCGGTCTAGAACCTTCTTAGTGCAGGAACACCGGCTCTTCTTATTTGGTGGTAATGAGGTCCCTGTCCTCTCTGCTTGATTCTCTTTTACACCTCAAAAGAGATTGACTCTCGTGTCACTGACATAACTGCCTCTAATCCTGCCTCATTAACATCATAGAGGTTAGAATTTACAACATATAAGATAATCACATCAGATCACAAAATCATGGACAACCACTCAATACTGGGAATCATGGCCTAGCCAAGTTGACACACATTTTGGGGGGACATAATTCAACCCCTTACATTCCACCCTGTGGCCCCTAAAAATTCATGTCCTTGCCTCATGTAAAACACATTCACCACATATCATTCCGAAAGTCTTAAATTCAAGTCAAAAATCTCATCTTCTGCAAAATTCCTCTTCATCTGTGAAATCTAGAATACAAGTTACGTGCTTCTAAAGTACAATGTTGGGACAGGCACAAAGTAGACATTTCCATTACAAACAGGAGAAATGGGAAAGAAGAGATAATGGGCATTAAGCAAGTCCAAAGCCCAGTAGAACAATTTGCATTAGCTCTCGAGGCTTGAAAATAATCCTCTGTTCTCTGAGACCATTTAGGCAATGGCCTTGCCCTTCAGACTCTGGGTGCTGGCCACACTCTCCAGATTCTGGGTGGAGGCCCTTCAGCACTGAGCTTCAGCTCAGCCTTCCAGGGCCACCGGGAAGGCAATTCTGCTCCTTCGGATTTGGGCAGCCCCATTCTCCTAGTCTGTCTAAGTAGTGACCCTACCCCCTTGGCCCCGGCAAGCCTCATTCTTCTGCCCCTTGAGCATGGCAGCCCTGCCCCCTCAGCTTTGGGCAGTGGATCCGGCTCCATTCTGCAGGTGCTCATGAATGAGTTGGAACTAAGCTGGTGAAGATCTGACTCTTTGAAACCTAGGAGGCCATGGCCCCACCCTTTGAGACCCAGCAGGCCATAGTTCTAACTTTTGAGACCCCAGAGGTCGTGGCCCTACCCTTTGAGACTGAGGCAGCTCTGCTTCCTATGCTCCTTGTCTCTTTCTTCAGCTTCTGCTTCCTGGTTCCTTGGCCTCTCAGACCCCAGGGCCTCTTGGGCAGGCCCGGCATCTGCCCTACTCGGGCAAGTGTTCCAAAGCTCTTTAGCACTACAGGTAAGTGCCTGGAGGCACCCCACTCTGCCAGTAAACCTGGACCAAAAGGCACTCAGCTCTCATTTGTTGGGTCAGCAAGCCTAGCTCCACTGATAACTGCCTGGAGGCACCCTACTCTACCAGCAAGCCGCCTGCACAAAGGCACTCAGCTGTATCACTCCATGGGTCAGCTCCCGAACCATCTCACACTGGTCTCCTGGTTCTGCTGTTGCTGTTTCTCTGCTGCTGCTTCTCAATGTCTATACTATCTCTGGTGTTAAGCTCTCCTCACTTCCTTCTGAGCCCCCACCAGAGTTGTATTTTATGTTCATAATTCCACCAATAGTCTCTTCAAGGCACCTTAAAACTCTTCCAGCCTCTACCCATCCACAGTTTAAAAACCACTTCACATTGTAGGTATCTGTTAGAGCAACACCCTACCCTCAGTACCAAATTCTGTCTTAGTTATCTAGTGGTGCTATAACAGAAATACTACAAGTGGATGGCTTTAACAAATAGAAATTTATTCTCTTACAAAGTTCAAATTCAGGGACTTCTGGCCTCCTAGACTGTAAGCTCCAAGGGAAGTCATTCTCTCTCTGTCGGCTCTAAGGGAAGGTCCTTGTCATCAATCTCCCCTGGTCTAGAGAAAGATAAGTATCGAGAGAGGCTCAACCAATACAAGCAGGAAAGTTGGAATCCATCTAACAAAGGATTCCAGGGCCTTAATCAGGCAGCAATCTAATCAACCTCACTTTCAAATATATAGGAAATAGAAACCACATTGAATGATGCCACTTGCTGTTAATTTAGACTTTAATAACTTAGTAAGACTGTCGGCACAGCTCATTCCTGACCCTCACAGTTATAAAGGAAACAAGACGGGAGCTGTACTAACCCAAGGAGTTGATTCTGAAGTTAGCACCAAGGAAAGATCACTTGCAATCAAAACTGTCTTTGCTAATACCCTAGACAGGCACCATGTTGGAGACTGACAGACCACCTCTCGGCATGTATCAGTCACTGTTCTAAGAACTTTACATGAAATAACCCATTCAGCTTTTCCTCCAGCTTTGGAAGAGATTTCTGTTTCTACCGTTGAATTCCAGGTGAAGCATTTGGCTTGCATTAAGGATCATGTTGTGCAAAGAATATGTCTTTAAACACTAGAATCATGTTCAGTGCAGTGAGAATCTTTACCCCAGAGGAGCAATCAGAAACTGAGCCCCACTGATGGAGAAGTAGATCCATTTTCCAGCTGATTCTCACTCTGGGGCTGTGTCACACACTCACTGAACAGAGTCTTGGGCTGAACTGCCTGCACTATTCACATGATTTCCTTTCTCTCTCCTCTCCTCCTCACCTATATCTAGCAGGTAGAAGCTGTTGAATTCCTAAAACACGATACAATTCTACTATATTTGCCCTCTTTCTCTCTGGCTGTTCAACAGCTATATGCCAAGTTTTAGGAGGCAGAATATTAGGTGGTTAAGAGCAGGGGGTCTGACTGTATAGACTCAAATCTGGTCTCTCCACTTATTAATTTGTGGTCTTTGCAAAACACCTAATTTCTCTGTGCTTAGTGTTCTCTTCTAAAACATGGGGATAATAAGGTACCCTCATAGGGCTGTTGTGAAGGAAGCACTTAATACCATGTCTTGTTCATAGTATACAATCAGTAGATCATTATTAGGAGAGAAATGAGTTCCTGAAACATTTTAGAACATGAATGAACATGGGGGACATTATGTTCAGTGAAATAAGTCAATCACAAAAAATATATATTGTATGTTCTCATTTTTATGAGATGACATGAACAGGTAAATATGGAAACTAATGGTTATTAGTGGTTACCAGGGATGGGGTGAAGGAGAGGGGGATTTTCTCTGTAGATAGTAGGCACTTGTTATTTTTGGTGATGGGAAAGGTAATACTGAATGAGGGTGAAGTGTGTACAGCTTGACAAAGGTAAAAGATGTCACTAAAAGGTACACAAGAAAAAAGGACATTTTGGTACAAGCTATGACATATATAATTTTGAAACAACAGCAACAACAACCAAAATATACATATAGATATGTATATAGGTATGTATGTGTAAATATATATGTGTGTACTTTAAGTGTATGCATTAAAAAAAAAAATAAACTGTCGCAGCGAGCGGCGGAGACAGTAACCATGCCACAACTCTTACAGAGAAGTGGGGCCAGGAGGGTCACTCTGAGGAGTTGACCCCGCTTCAGTCCCAGGAGTTTATTTTATAGTCAATACAGCAAGCAATAAAGCAATTAACAAAACAATGGGCTTTGGGTGTGGGCAAGGGAGAAGGAATTCAGGTAAACAAGCCAATCAGT
>NW_004444102.1:34198-71363 GCF_000243295.1 Trichechus manatus latirostris | reverse complement strand
GTGGGCAAGGGAGAAGGAATTCAGGTAAACAAGCCAATCAGTAAAGGGACAATAGGTTTGGGAAAACAAATCGTGACAAGTCTCAACATGTTGGAGACAAGTCTTAACATGTTGGGGACAAGTCTCAACATGCTGTGCAGCATAGAGGCCTGTGGGGGCTGCAGTTGTCAATAGTACAGCCATGTTTAAATGGCATATATCGCCACAATAAACAATTGCTGTAGAGTCGATTCTGACTTATATTGACCCTATAGGACAGAGTAGAACTGCCTCATAGAGTTTCCAAGGAGCACCCAGTGGATTTGAACTGCCAACCTTTTGGTTAGTATCCATAGCTCTTAACCACTATGCCACCAGGGTTTCCAGTGTATGCATATGTATATGCATGTATGTGACTGTATGCACATATATTCATATGTAATAAAGCACATAGGGGGCACAGTTACGGTTATTTCTTAAACATAACCAAACACCTTGCGGGACCGGCTTCCTGGGTTTGAAGGATTAGGAATATAGTCACATGGGACATCTTGGTCAATTGGCATAATATAGTTCATAACGTTCGTGTTGTACATCCTAGTTTGGTGAGTAGTGTCTGGGGTCTTAAAAGCCTGTAAGGGGCCATCTAAGATACAGCTATTGGTATCTACTCATCAGAAGTGAAAGAGAAAGAAGAAAACCAAAGACTCAAAGAAGAAACTAGTCTACAGGACTAACATCTACACAAATCACAGCCTCATCTCCTTTGAGACCAGAACTAGATGGTGCCTAGCTACCACTACTGACTGTTCTCATCAGTGCCACAGCAGATGGATCCTGATAGAATGAGAGAAAAATGTGGAGCAGAACCTTAAATTCCTAAATAAAATAAAAGAAAAACAGAGAGGACTGGAGGACTCTCAGACTATTGCACTGATATACTCTTTAAACCTTGAACTGAAATTAGCACCTGAGGTCATCTTTTAGCTAAATAAGAGATTGGCTTACAAAATAAAGAATATCACCAGTAAGTACTGTGCTCCTTTTAAAAATCATCTATATGAGACCAAATGGTCAACAGTTATTTTAAAACAAAGAGGATAATGTAAGGGGGCAAGGAAACTAGATTAATGGAAATGAAACAACAGAAATATTGAGAACATTCATGCATTGTGAAGAATGTAACCAACGTCACTGAACAATTTGTGTAGAAATTGTTGAATGGGAACCTAAACTGTGTAAACGTCCACCAAAAACACAATAAAATATTATTTTTTTAAATCATTACTAAGAAAGGAGGAGTAATAGTGTTGCTGTTGTTGTTGTTGTTACTACAACAACTTGGATTTTGATGCACAATCTTAGCTCAGCCAGGTCACAGTTACTACGCCCAAGCTTGTTCATAGACAAGAGAAATTTAAGGTGTCCCCTCCAACAGCTCATGTTCATTGGCTCAGCATCAATTCTATATCGCAGCTTGCCCCTCTCTGACCTTAGCACCTCAGATACCTATTTTCAGTTGCTGAATAGCTCTGTGAAGACAGTCTTGCTACCCCCAAACAGAGCCCATTCTCAAGCTTCCAATGCCCAGCTTTCTGCCCAAGGCTCCAGCTGTCCTCCCTTCCTGGATCATGACCTTCATTAGGCTCTCAGATCCTCCATCTAAAGTCCACAGTCAGCTCTCCTCTCACACCCTCTACTCTGCTTCCCATAAACTGCTGCTCAGGAGCACCCACTATCATCCATTATTGGCCCTGCATGGACCTGGCTTCTAACTTTCTCAGCCTCCACAAAAAGATGGTAAATCAGTAGATAACATTTATTGAATACATGCCCGTCACTGTTCTAAGAACTTTACATGAAACAACTCATTTTGTCCTCACACTAACCCTATGAAGGAGACACTATTATCATTTTTTTTAATTGATAAGGTAACTAAAGCACAAAGAGGTTAAATAATTTTCCTGAGAAAATACAGTTACTAAATGGCGGTGTCATAACCAACCTTAGAACTCTGGCTCCAGAACCCATACTACAGTATATAGGAAATACCCTCTCACAAAAAAAGTGTTTGAGTGTGTGTATTTTTGTGTGTACCTTATTGTCAGCTGCCATGAAGTCAGCCTTAACTCATGGCGACCTCAAGCACAATGAAATGATACACTGCCCAGTCCTCTGCCGTCACCATGATCAGTTGCAGATCACACTGTTTAGGTTGTGGATCACACTATTGTAACCTCTAGGTTTTCATTGACTGATTTTCAGAAGTAGATTGCCAGGAATTTCTTCCTAGTCCATCTTAGTCTGGAAGCTCTGCTGAAACCTGTTTGGCATCATAACAACACACAGCCTCCACTGACAGAGGGGTGATAGCTGCATTTGAGGTGTATTGTCTGGGAATCAGACCTGGGTCTCCTGCATGGAACACAAGAATCTTACCACTGAACCACCAATCTCATTGCTATCTAGTCAATCCCGACTCATGGCGACCCTATAGGACAGAATAGAACTGCCCCGTAGGGTTTCAAAGTGTGTAAATCTTTATGGAAGCAGACTGCCACATCTGTCTTCTGTGGAGTGGCTGGTGGGTTTGAACTGCTGACCTTTAGGTTAGCAGCCAAGCACTTATCCATAGTGCCACCAGGGTTGATAGCTAGAGCTAGAAATAGATAGAGCTAGCTACATATATGTAAAAGAAATCCACCACGTAACTGTCAGTTTGTCATATTGTGGTGGCTTGCTTGTTGCTGTGATGCTGGAAGCTATGCCACTGGTATTTCAAATACCAGCAGGGTCACTCATGGTGGACGGGTTTCAACAGAGTTTCCAGACTAAGATAGACTAGGAGGAAGGAACTGGTGGTCTGCATCTGAAAATATTGTCCAGTGAAAATGTTATATGATATAGTGCCAGAAGATGAGTCCCTCAGGTTGGAAGGCAGTCAAAATAGGACTGAAGAAGAGCTGCCTCCTCAAAGCAGAGTTGAACTTAATGACATGGATGGAGTCAAGCTTCCAGGACCTTCATTTGCTGATGTCACATGACTCAAAATGAGAAGAAATAGCTGCAATCATCCATTAATAATCAGAACATGGAATGTACGAAGTATGAATCTAGGAAAAATGGAAGTCATCAAAAATGAAATGGAATGCATAAAGATCAATATCCTAGGTATTAGTGAGCTGAAATGGACTGGTATTGGCCATTTTGAATCAGACAATCATACGGTCTACTACGCCGAGAATGACAAATTGAAGACAAATGTCATCTCATTCATCATCAAAAAGAATGTTTCAAGATTTATCCTGGAGTACAACGCTATCAGTGACAGGATAATATCCATACACCTACACGGAAGACCAGTTAATATGACTATTATTCAAATTTACACACCAAACACTAATGCCAAAGATGAAGAAATTGAGAATTTTTATCAATTTCTGCAGTCTGAAACTCATCAAATATGCAATCAGGATGGATTGATAATTACTGGTGATTCGAATGAGAAAGTTGGAAACAAAGAAGGATTGGTAGTTGGAAAATATCGCCAGAGATAGCATGATAGAATTTTGCAAGGCCAACAACTTAATAATTGCAAATACCTTTTTCAACAGTATAAACGGCCACTATACATATGGATCTCAACAGATAAAATACACAGGAATCAAATCAACTACATCTGTGGAAAGAGACTATGGAAAAACTCAATATCATCAGTCAGAAGGAAGGTATGGGCCTGACTGGAACAGACCGTCAGTTGCTTATATGCAAGTTCAAGTTGAAGCTGGAAAAAAGATTTAAAAAAGTCCAAGAGAACCAAAGTACTACCTTGAATATATCCCACCTGAATTTGGAGAGCATCTTGAGAATAGATTTGACGCATTGAACACTAATGACTGAAGACAAGACGAGTTGTGGGATGACAGGAAGGACATCATAAATGAAGAAAGAAAAAGGTCATTAAAAAGACAAGGAAGAAGGAAAAGACCAAAATGGATGTCAGAAGAGGCTCTGAAACTTACTCTTGAATGTAAAGTAACTAAAGCAAAGGGAAGAAATGATAAAGTAAAAGAACTGAACAGCTTTTAAAGGGCAGCTTGAGAAGACAAAGTAAAGAGCTATAATGAAATGTAGAAACACCTGGAGTTAAGAAAGCCAAAAGGGAAGAACATACTCAGCATTTTTCGAACTGAAGAAAAAATTCAAGCTTCGAGTTGCAATACCGAAGGATCCTATGGGTAAAATACTGAACTATGCAAGAAACATCAAAAGAAGATGGAAAGAATACACAGAGTTACCATACCAAAAAGAATTGGTCAATATTCAACCATTTCAGGAGGTAGCATCTGATCAAGAACCAATGGTACTGAAGGAAGAAGTCCAAGCTGCACTGAAGACATTGACAAAAAACAAGGCTCCAAGAATTGATGGAACACCAATTGAGATGTTTCAACAAACAGATGCAGCACTGGAGGTGCTCACTCATCTATGTTAAGAAATTTGGAAGACAGCTACCTGACCAACCGACTGGAAGAGATCCATATTCGTGCCCATTCCAAAGAAGGATTATCCAGCAAAATGCGGAAATTATCAAACAATATCATTAATATCACACACAAGTAAAATTTTGCTGAATTCAAAAATGGTTGCAGCAGTACCTCGACAGGAAACTGCTAGCAATTCAAGTTGGATTCAGAAAAAGACATGGAATGAGGAATATCATTGCTGATTGCAGACGGATTTTGGCTGAAAGCAGAGAATACTAGAAAGAGGTTTAAAATCGAAACCAAACCTGTTGCTGTCAAGTCGATTGTCTCATAGTGACTATAGAACAGAGTAGAACTGCCCCATAGGGTTTCCAAGGAGTAGCTGGTGGATTCAACCTACCAAACTTTTGGTTAGCAGCCATAGCTCTTAACCACTGCACCATCAGAAAGATGTTTACCTGTGTTTTATTGACTATGCAAATCGTTCCACTGTGTAGATCATAACAAATTACGGACAACACTTTGAAGAATGGGAATTCCATGTGCTCATGGAGAACCTGTACATAGACCAAGAGGCAGTCATTCGAACAGAACAAAGGGATACTGCGAAGTTTAAAATCAGAGAAGGTGTGTGTCAGGGTTGTATCTTTTCACCATACGTATTCAATCTTTATGCTGAGCAAATAATCTGAGAAGCTGGACTATATGAAAAACATCATGCTTGGTAAGGTAGAAAACAACAACAAAAAAAGACCTGATGCCTTCAGGTCAATTCTGACTCATAGCGACCCTGTAGGTAGAGGGTCAGCAAAAAGGAGGAATACTCTCGAAGAATGGATTGACAAACTGATTGCAACAATGAGCTCAAACAGCAACAATTGTGAGAATGGCGCAGGACCAGGTAAGTTTTGTTCTGTTGTACATAGGGTCGTATGAATCAGAACGAACTCCATGGCACCTAACAAAAACATGTAAAAAATGGTGTGGCATCAGACATGGTCTAACTTCAGGGGGAGGAGAGGTAACCAAGACAAGCATCAGCCCAAAGCTGATTTCTATGAGGTGGAGGTCAGACATACCTCCACTCTCCAAACTTTTTATCAATTCTTTCACCAGCCTTCCATGGCACTCTCAACTTGTCTGCTGTGTTCGATGGTTCATTGCAATGGCCAAACAGAACTCACAGTCATACTCACAATTGTGGGATTTATTAGGGAAGTAATAGGTTATAATTCATTATCAACTTGGAAGTAATCGGAACAACTCAGGATGCTGTTCTTTGATCAGGACAGCCTCTCTCTGTCTCTTGACCCTTGGCCCTCACTTTCAACCCTCAGCTCTTGGCTTTTGGTCCTTGGCCCGCAACCCTCTGCCTGGCCTCAGCCCTGCTTGGGCAGGTGTTACAAAGCTCTTTAGCACCACCAATAATTGCCTGGAGGTACCCCACTCTACCAGGAAGCCTCCTGCCCAAAGGAGCTCTGCTCTCTCCCTCTCCATGGATCAGCGAGCACAGCCTGTGGGTCCCATGCTGCTGCCGTCTCATGCCATCTTCAGTGTTACAGCTTTCTCTGTCTCCTGGGTCAAAAAGATGTGCTCTGCTCCTGGCTCCTCTTCTTGATGGTAGTGACGTCCAATCCCTTATGAGGGTTCCACGCACCTTATTTGCATTACTAGCAGGCTGTCCAATCCCCTTGGTGGGTCACAAGCATCTTATTTGCGTAGACCTACCCAATCATTTTGTGGGAGTTACCAGACCATAGCTAGAAGGGCCCTATTAAAGTAATTCACTAAACAAGAAAAAGAAAATTCACAGCATAAGAAAAAATGCTTTGGAAGTTGTTAGAAAAATGTAAACTGTAGGTGCTTTTGTATCTCTTTTACCCCAACATTTAACACAGTGTTTTATATTCAGTATGCAAACATAAAATATTTACCAGATTGAACAACCTTAGTAAGTAGAAAGCCTATTGCCCAAAAATTGGGCCCCTGCCTTGGCATCTCAGTTTCTGCAGGGACTGGATTCTTCCATATCTGAACATCCTTGTGCTCTGGATTCAGATCCCTCAGGCCTGCTGACAGGCCTCCAACACTGACATCTCCTCCTACAGCATGCCCACCAGTCTTATGCCCACCTCCACACAGAGAGAAGTTTAGGACATGGGGCTTGCTTTGAAGTTTGGCCAACAGCTTTCATAATATGTTTCTTCCTTTCTGCAGTTATTATACATAATTCATGTGTCCATCATCCCGTCCTTCAAATCCCGACCTTAGCCTTTCTTCCAGAGTTGAAACCCCAAGATTCTGTCTTGGAGGTTGGAGGGTCTGGCATGTCACTGTCCACAAGGACGCAGATGTACAATCTTCCATATTTGCTGAGCTCCTTGGAAAACACTAGGTAATTAAATACTAGCCAGTTCTTCCTATTTCTGAGTTCCTTTAGAAATGAAGGAGCCCTGGTGGTGCAGTGGTTAGGCGTTCAGCTGCTAACCAAAAGGTCGGCAGTTTGAACCCACCAGCTACTCCTTGGAAACCCTATGGGGCAGTTCTACTCTGTCCTACAGGGTCACTATGAGTCAGAATTGACTCGACAGCAACCGGTTTTTCTTTCTTTTTTTTTTTTTTGCTTTGTTTCGTTTTTAGAAATGAGAGGTCCTTTTCACACTGTACACAAGCAACATCAAAAATCATAAATTCTTATTAAACACTGAACCCATTTACAGAGGTTTCAATATGAGATCTAACTCATCCAATCTTTACCTCATAATTCAGCCTGGAAAGCATTTCCTACGGATACTTAAACAGTGTCCTAAATGCCACTTACAGGGTTCCTTAACATGTCATGTGGTTAGAAGTCAGTTTAAATCCTAATTAAAATATTCAAATAGCCAAAGCGTGCCTTCAAGATAAGATACAATATTACCATTATTTTCTCAATCCTGTACCAGTTACTCCATGGTGCGTAGAGGCTAATCCAAAATCGATTCTCATCATCCAGGAATCATCAAGCAAACACATAAAAACTTTTATCAGGAGGATAAATAATTTGGAGAGCAAGAAGTGCACTGAAATTGCACATTTTCTCCAGGAGAAAGATTAAACCATGTTTCCAGTTGACAAGGTCTGCCTGGTTTGGGCAAAGATGCCAAGTACTATCTTAGTTCAATGAACATTTATAATAACAGTAATAAAATGTTACAATTAGAAACTCTTCACAAAATATGCATAATCTCATTTAATCCTACAACCACACTATGACACCAATATCACTATGCCTGTGTTTTTGTTTTTGTTTTGTTTTGTTTTTGTGAAGGGAAAGAAGGTTAAAAGTCATGAGGCTTGCCCAATATTACATAGTGAATTTACTCATTCATTTAGTAAACATTTATTGAGAAATCACCATGTGCTAGGAATTGAGATACATGTTGGGGGATTAGAGATGAATAGGACATGTTCCCTTTCTGGGACCAGTTGAGACTGGGGCACTCCCGAAGACTATCACACTGAGATACTCTTTAAACCTTGAACCTAAACTAGCCCCTGAGGTTACCTTTTAGTTAAATCACAGATTAGCTCACAAAATAAAGAATATCACCCGTAAGTACTGTGCTCCTTTAAAAAAATCATCTATATGAGATGGAACAGCCAGCAATTACCTTTTTAAAAGATATGAATGTAAGGGGGGAAGGAAACTAGATTAATGGAAATGGAACAACCAGAAGGAAATAAGGAGAATGTTCACACGTTGTGGAGAATATAACTGATGTCACTGAACAACTCGTGTAGAAATTGTTGAATGGGAACCTAAATTGCTGTGTATACTTTCACCAAAACATAATAAAAAAATTTTTTTAAAAAAGACATATTCCCTTTCTCAATAATATTTGGCGATATCACATGTGGGATTTCTTCCTCCTATATTTTCCTATATTTTCTCTTTCCCTTACTTCCCCACTCCTCTCTATTCAAGCAGTTTGGCACTGATGTTCAAAAAGCTAAACTCTTAAGGAAAATTTAGACAAGTGTGGAAAAATAATAGTGCGTCTTGAAGACATGTACATGTCCAAGGTTTCTGGAAAAGGAAAAAAAGCCTAGAGCTGCCATAGCCACTGGGAAGTGAGGGAGAATTCGAGTGAGAACAGAATCAAAGAAGGAGAGCCCCAGTGTGATGTGCAAATTCTGCCCAAATACCTAACTGATTCTTGAATAACAAATGGCAGGGCAGGCTGCAACATTGCCACTTACAAAGAGGGAGGGACAGAGAACAAACCGAGATTTGTGCTCCAGCCCAGCTCCTATAACAATGCTCAATGAGGTAAAGGAAAACATACTAATAATGACAGAAATCTCAGCAGAGGATTTAAAAAAACCAACAACAACACTGTTGCTGTTGAGTTGATTTCAACTCATGGTGACACCATGTGTTACAGGGAACTGTGCTCCATTGAGTTTTCTTGGCTGTAATCTTTACAGAAGCAGATCACCAGGCCTTTCTTCCATGGAATCACTGGGTCGGTTCAAATCACCAAGCTTTAGGTTAGTAGTTGTGCGCAAACCATTTGCGCCACCCAGGGACCTTTAGCAGAAGAATAGAAAACATAAAAAAGAATCAAATGGAAACCCTAGAACTGAAAATACAATATCTGAAATTTAAAAATCCATTGGATGTATTTAATAGATATGACTGGGGAAAGAGTCAAAAACCTTGAAGACAGATAAAAGGAAATTATTCAATCTGAAGAAGAAAGATAAAAGACTGAGAAGTTATTAATAGAGCCTAGGGCCCTGTGGGACAATGTTAGTCAAAGGTCTAACATACCCCCAAACTGGAAGGATAGAGATAATGGGAAGTGAAAACATTCAAGAAGCAACAGCTGACATCATCTGCTGCTGGCATTCCCACCAATCTTGTGCCACACCTCCACATGGAGAGAGGCCTGGGACATGAAATATGCTTTGAAGCTTGGCTAATAACCCTCACAAACTTGATGAAAGACATAAAGCTCATTAAACCCCAAACACTACAAATACAAAGAAAACTATTAGGCCTAGACACATCATAGTAAAACTACTGAAAATAAAAGACAAAAAAAAAATCTTTAAAGCAACTGGAGAAAAACAGTGCATCACATGCAAAGAAATACATGATTCAAGTGACTGCAGACTTCTCATCAGAAACCATGAAGTAAATATTCTTCAAGAATGAAGGCAAAATGAAGACATTTACAGACAAAATAAGAGAATCTGACACAAGCACACCTGCACTATAAGGAATGCTAAAGAAAGTTCTTCAGGATCAGGAGAAATGTCAGTGTTGCTGTTTTTGTTGTTGTTCTTAAATACTGTTGAGTCAGTCCTAGACTCATGGCAACCCCACGTACCATGGAATGAAATGATGCTTGGTGCTGGGCCATCCCTATTATTGGTTGCATATCAGATGATTGTGACTGACAGGGTTTTCACTGGCTGATTTTCAGGAGTAGATCACCAAGCCTTTCTTCCTAGTCCATCTTAGTCTGGAAGCTCCACTGAAACTTGTTCAGCATCATAGCAACATGCAAACCTCCACTGTGAGACAGATGGTGCCTGCACATGAGATGCATTGGCCAGGGATTGAATTCAGTCTCCCTCAAGGAAGGCAAGATTGCTACCACTGCCCCCACAGAAATGAAGTCAGAGGGAAACTCAGCTAGATCTTCAGGAAGGAATCGTCGCCATCGAGTTAATTCCAACCCATAAGAGCATCTAAATAGTAAATATTTTGGTAAATGTAAAAGACTGTTATATCCTTCTTGATTTCTTTTAAATAGATATGACACTGCCTTGCTGGGTTTACAAAGTGTGTAGAGGTACTACATGTGACAATTACAGTATAAAGAAAGGAGGCTTGTGACAGGAGCTCTATGGTTGCAAGGTGTCTACATTCTACAGTAAGTGGTACAATATGAGCTCCAAAGAATTAGGGATATTTTATCAGTCAGAGTCCAGTCAGAAGAGAGAAACTATACCAGTAATTTGAACAGAGAAAATTTAATACCAAAAAAAAAATTGTTAACTGGTAAAAAGTGGGATTAACGACTTAAAGGGATAAAAGAAAACTTTAAAGAATAGAAAATATAGAAAGAAGCTACTGCCTCTACAGCTAAGGGAGATGACACAAAGAGGGACTAAGAGCTAGGAAGAGCCCTGCCCCTCTCCCAAGGCTGAAATTAAGGTCTCATTGGAAAGGGTATGACCACCACAGAACACACAGGCTTTTGGATGTAGAGAAATTTATCACCATGTGTGGACCGGAGCTGGTCTGTAGGAGCAGCAGGCAGGTGGCTGAGGAATTCTCTTATTAGAGGGTGCAAGCCGGCTGCAGCTGGTCCACAGGAAGTGGTCCCAGGGGTGCTGGGCTGGCGAGTCTGACCTCATCAGCAGGAAGAGGCCCACTGGGTCGCAGAGAAACTCTCTGAGAGTGAGCACCACTGGCCTTCCCCATGCTGATATTATGCTGGCAGCCTTGCCATAGGAGGAAGAGAGGACACTAGGACCAGGAAAAGAAAGCCTGTCCTTTGCAGGCAGAATTGCAGGAAGGCGTGACATCACACCAGCTGGCAAAAGGAGAACTATTTATGGGTTCAAGCCCCAGAGCAAAAAAGGGTGGTTTTAGAAATAAAAAGCAGAAGCAAGGCCAAGATGGTGAAGAAGTCAGATGCTTCCTGTGGTCCCTCTTACAACAAAGACCCAAAAAAACAAGTGAATCAATTACATATGACAATCTAGGAGCTCCGAACATCAAAGACAAAGTTGAAGAGTCAGACTGAGCAGCTGGGGAGGGAGAGACAGTTCAGAAGCAGCAAGGATTTTCCAGACCTGACATGGCCGGCACCCTGCAGGGTGGATTGGCCAGCGAGTGCGGGCTGAGGCAAGCAGTAGCACTCCAGATGCCGTTTCCACATCAGGAGAAACCAAGCAGTGGAGAGCCTGCTCAAATCTCTGGAACCAGGGAGAAGCAGCACTGAATCAGCAAAAGATAAATACAAATGTCTAACCTACCGCACTGATCAAAAAAACCCTTCCTCCCCTTGGGAAGTACCTCTCTCCTATTTATCTGCCCTCTCCCCCACTTTGCTCTGGGTCCCAGTTCAGTCTCAGCAATTGCTCTGCCCCCTGGGCTGGAAGTGGGACCTGTTGTACAGCCTGAGCCATTCTCCTAGCTTTGGAAAGGGAACAAATTAACAAACAGGAAAAAATAATCCGCCTGCTCCCCTATGCTGGGGACTCAGGGCAGGCTCAGGCCCTTTGCCTAGGCACAGGCATAATGCCTCTCACCTGTGCCTAGACCTGTGTGGGCTCATTTCAACAGCGTAGGCCCTCATTAGCACATTACAACAGGGTATATACCTGAAGCCTATTTTCAACTGCAACAGCTAAGGGGGAGTGGCATATTAGTGATGTTTGTCACCACCCTGCCCGTTAAGCAGGGTCCTCACCTACCCACATCAGGGGCCTGAGGACTGGTGGCTCCACCCACTCCACTTAGCCACCAGAGACAGGGGTCCAAGAATAAGTGGTGCCTCCCAGTCCTTAGAGCCAACAGGATTTGGTGCCCAAAGTCCAGCTACAAAATCCACCCACCTACATGCTCTAGGAATCAGGGCTCTGCTTTCCACCCAGGCAACTCAGGGGCAGCCATCAGCCCCTTGCCTTGCTCAGTACATGAATCCCTACTGCAGCCAGATATTCGTGCCTACTCCAATCATCTGTGCCCTTCTAGAACTGTGGGCTAGAGCCTGCACCACACACTTGGTGACCGACTACCTGAACATCTTAGCTGAACCCACATAAGAAAAGTAAATGGACTCCTGGGCTCAGACACTTAGCAACAGCTCTAACCACCTGGTGACAGGATGTGAGAGCTTTAAAGACACCAATAATCAAAATAGCTCACAAGACCAGACTATTTGGGCATATCAAAACAAAACAAGAAGCTAGGACACAGTAAGCAAGCATAAAATAAATAAATATAATAACTTATTGATGGCTCAGAGACAGCAATCAATATCAAATCACATAAAGAGGCAGACCATAATGGCTTCAGCAAGCTCCCAAAATAAAGAATCAAGAAATTTTCTGGAGGAAGAGATTTTGTTGACATTACCAGAGGCAGAATACAAAAAATTAATATACTGAACTCTTGAAGAGATCAGGAAGGAGATCAGAGAAAATGCAGACCTAGCAATAGAGGAACTTAAGAAGATTAAAGAAGAGCATAATGACAAATTTAACAGGCTGCAAGAATCCATAGAGAAACACTAATCAGAAATCCAGAAGATTAACAATAAAATTTCAGAATTAGACAACACTATAGAAAGTCATAGGAGCAGAATTGAGGCAATGGAAGTCAGAATTAGTGAGCATTTGACACTAAATTATTTGAGGAAAAAGCAGATAAAAGGATTTTTAAAAATGAAGAAACCCTAAGAATTATGTGGGATTCTATCAAGAGGAATAACCTACGAGTGATTGGAGTACCAGAACAGGGGGGATAACAGAAAATACAAGAGAATTGTTGAAGATTTGTTGGCAGAAAACTTCCCTGATATTGTGAAAGATGAGAAGATATCTATCCAAGATGCTCATCGAACCCCACATAAGGTAGATCCCAAAAGAAAGTCACCAAGACATATTATAATATAACTTGCCAAAACCAAAGATAAAGAGAGAATTTTAAGAGTGGCTAGGGATAAATGAAAAGTCATCTACAAAGGACAGTCAATAAGACTAAGCTCCAACTACTCAGCAGAAACCATGCAGACAAGAAGAGAATGGGATGACATAAAGTCTTGAAGGAAAAAAATTGCCAGCAAAGAATTATACATCCACGAAAACTGTTTCTCAAATATGATGGCGAAATTAGGGCATTTCCAGATAAAGAGAAGTTTAGGGAATTTGTAAAAATCAAACCAAAATTACATGAAATACTAAAAGGAGTCCTCCAGTTAGAATCAGTAAATAACATCAGATAACAACCCAAGACTAGAACACAGGAGAACAACCAGATATCAACCCAAATAGGGAAGTCACAAAAATAAATCAAAGCTAAAACACTGAAAATAGGGAAACAGAGACATCAATATGTAAAACATGACAGCATTGAAACCAAAAAAGGGACTAAAAAACGTAGTCATAGATCTTTCATATGGAGAGGAAGTCAAGGCAATATCAAGAAATAAAAGATCAGTTTAAACTTAGAAAATTAGAGGTAAATTTTAAGGTAACCACAAAGGAAACTAAGAATCCTACACATCAAAATAAAAAAGAAGAAAAACACAAAGACTCAGCAAATACAAAATCAACAACAATTAAAAAGATGAACAGAAAATACATAAAGAAAAACAACTCAGCACAGAAAATTAAGTGGAACAAAGAAACAGTCAATAACATTAAAAAAAATCAAAATGACAGCATTAAACTCATGCCTATCAATAATTATGCTGAATGTAAATGGACTAAATGCACCAATAAGGAGACAGAGTGGCAGAATGGATAAAAAACATCAGCTGTCTATATGCTGCCTACAAGAGACATACCTTAGACTTAAAGATACAAACAAACTAAAACTCAAAGGATGGAAAAAAAAATACATGAAGCAAACAGCACTCAAAAAAGAGCAGGAGTGGCAATATTAATCTCTGACAAAATAGACTAAAGTAAAATCCACCACAAAGGATAAGGAAGGACACTATATACTGATTAAAGGGTCAATACACCAAGAAGACATAACCATAACAAATATTTACACACCCAACAACAGGGCTCCAAAATACATAAAACAAACTCTAACAGCACTGAAAAGAGAAATAGACAACTCCACAATAACAGTAGGAGACTTCAACACACCGCTTTCAGTGAAGGACAGAACATCCAGAAAGAAGCTCAATAAAGACACAGAAGATCTAAATGCCACAATCAACCAACTTGATCTCATAGACATATACAGAAAATTCCACCCAACAGCCACCAAGTGTACTTTCTTTTCCAATGCACATGGAAAATTCTCCAGAATATACCAAAAAAGTGAGCCTTAACAGAATCCAAAGCATCTTTCCTGACCATAAAGCCATAAAAGTGAAACCAATCACAGAAAAAGCAAGGAAAAAAATTAAATACATGGAAACAGAACAACACCTTACTCAAAAACTACTGGGTTATAGAAGAAATTAAGGACAGAATAAAGAAATTCGTAGAATTAAATGAGAATGAAAACACATCCTACCGGAACCTTTGGGACACAGCAAAAGCAGTGCTCAGAGGTCAATTTATAGCAATAAATGCACACATCCAAAAAGAAGAAAGGGCCAAAATCAAAACATTAACCCTACAACTCGAATAAACAGAAAGAGAGCTGAAAAACAAGCCCACAGTCACCAGAAGAAAGGAAATAATAAAAATTAGAGCAGAAATAAAAGAAATAGAGAATAGAAAGAGTTAACAATGCCAAAAGTTTGTTCTTTGGAAAATCAACAAAATTGATAAACTATTGGCCAAACTGACAAAAGAAAAACAGGAGAGGAAGCAAATAACCTGAAGAAGAAATGAGGTGAGTGATATCACAACAGCTCAACTGAAATTAAAAGAATCATAACAGAATACTATGAAAAACTGTACTCCAACAAGTTTGAAAACCTAGAGAAAATGGACAAATTTCTAGAAACACACTACCTACTTAAAATAACACAAACAGAGGTAGAACAACTAAATAAACCTATAACAAAAGAAGAGAGTGAAGACATAATTTAAAAACTCCCAACAAAAAATGCCCTGGCCCTGACAGCTTCACTGGAGAATTCTACCAATCCTTCAGAGAAGAGTTAACGCCACTACTACTAAAGATATTTCAGAGCATAGAAAATGATGGAACACTCCTGAAATCATTCTATGAAGCCAGCATAACCTTAATATCAAAACCAGGTAAAGATATCACAAAAGAAAATTACAGACCAATATCCCTCATGAACATTGACGCAAAAATCTTCAACAAAATTCTAGCCAATAGAATTCAACAACATATTAAAAAAATAATTCACCATGACCAGGTGGGATTCATACCAAGTATGCAGGGATGGTTCAACATTAGAAAAACAACCAATGTAATCCATCACATTAACAAAACAAAAGACAAGAACCACATGATCTTATCAATTGATGCAGAAAAGGCATTTGACAAAGTCCAACACACATTCATGACAAAAACTCTCAGCAAAATAGGAATAGAAGGGAAATTCCTCAACATAATAAAGGGCATTTATACAAAGCCAACAGCCAACATCATCCTAAATGGAGAGACTTTTTGAAAGCATTCCCCTTGAGAACGGGAACCAGACAAGGATGCCCTTTATCAGCACTCTTATTCAACATTGTCCTGGAGGTCCTAGCCAGAAAAATGAGTGTAGAAAAAGAAATAAATGGTATCCAGATTGGTAAGGAAGAAGTGAAAGTATCCCTATTTGCAGATGATATCATCTTGTATACAGAAAACCCCAAAGAAACCACAAGAAAACTATTGGAACTAACAGAAGTTTTCAGCAAAGTATCAGGATACACGATAAACATACAAAAATCAGTTGGATTCCTCTACACCAACAAAGAGAACTTCGAAGAGGAAATCACCAAATCAATACCTTTTACAATAGCCTCCAGGAAGCTAAAATACTTAGGAATAAATCTAACCAGAGACTTAAAGGACCTATACAAAGAAAACTAGAAAACACTACTGCAAAAAACTGAAAGAAACCTACATAAGTGGAAAAACATACCTTGCCCATGCATAGGAAGACTCAACATTGTGAAAATGTCAATTCTACCAAAAGCGTTCTGCCAATACAATGCAATCCTGATCCAAATTCTAATGATATCTTTTAATGAGATGGAGAAACAAATCATCAACTTCATATAGAAAGGTTAAGAGGCCCCGGGTAAGTAAAGCATTATTGAATAAGAAGAACAAAGTGGGAAGCCTCACACTACTTGATTTTAGAACCTGTTTTACTGCCACGGTAGTCAAAACAGCCTGGTACTGGTACAACAACAGATACATAGACCAGTGGAACAGAATTGAGAATCCAGACATAAATTCATCCACCTATGAGCCACTGATATTTGACAAAGTCCCAAAATCCATTACATGGGAAAAAGACAGTCTCTTTAACAAATGGTGGTGGCATAACTTGATATCCATCTGCAAAAAACTGAAGCAAGACCCATACCTCACACAATGCACAAAAACTAACTCAAAATGGATCAAAGACCTAAATATAAAATCTAAAATGATAAAGATCATGGAAGAAAAAATAGGGATGATGCTAGGAGCCCTAATACATGGCATAAACAGAATACAAAACATAACTAACAATGCACAAACACCAGAAGAGAAACAATGTAACTGGGAGCTCCTAAAAATCAAACACTTACGCTCATCAAAAAAACTTCACCAAAAGAGTCAAAAGATAACCTACAGACCAGGGAAAAAAAATTTGGCTACCACATATCTGATCGGGGTCTAATCTCTAAAATCAACAAGATACTGCAAAACTTCAACCACTAAAAAATAAATTAATTAAATTTAAAAAATGGGCAAAGGATACGAACACGCCCTTCACCAAAGAAGACATTCAGGCAGCTAACAGATACGTGAAGAAGTGCTAACGATCATTAGCCATTAGAGAAATGCAAATCAAAACTACAATGAGATACCACCTCACTCCAACAAGGCTAGCCCTAATCCAAAACACATAAAATAATAAATGTTGGCGAGGTTGTAGAGAGACTGGAACACTTATACAGTCTTGGTAGGAATGTAAAATGGTACAACCACTTTGGAAATCGATTTGGCTCTTCCTTAAAAAGCTAGAAATAGAAGTACCATACAATCCAGCAATCTCACTCCTTGGAATATAGCCTAGAGAAATAAGAGCTGTCACAGGAATAGATATACACACACCCATGTTCATTGCAGCACTGCATGACAGCAAAAAGATGGAAACAACCTAGGTGCCCATCAACGGATGAATGGATAAACAAATTGTGGTATTTTCACACAATGGAATACTCCACAATGATAAAGAGCAATGATGAATCTTCGAAACATCTCACAACATGGATGAATCCAGAAGGCATTATGCTGAGTGAAATTAGTCAGTAGCAAAAGGACAGATAGTGAATGAGACCACTATTATAAGAACTCAAGAAAAGGTTTAAACACAAAAGAAAATATTCTTTGTTGGTTACAAGCGTAAGGAGGGAGGGACAGGGGAATTCACTAAGTAGACAGTAGACAAGAATTATCTTAGGTGAAGGGAAGGACAATACATAATACAGGGGAAGTCAGTACAACTGGACTTAACCAAAAGCTAAGAAGTTTCCTAAACACAACCAAACACTTCAAGGGACAGAGTAGCAGAGGTGGGGTCTGGGGACCATGGTTTCCAGGGACATCTAGGTCAATTGGCATAACAAAGTTTATTAAGAAAATGTTCTGCATCCCACTTTGGTGAGTGGCGTCTAGGATCTTAAAAGCTAGCGAGCAGCCACCTAAGATGCATCAATTGGTCTCAACCCACCAGGAGCAAAGGAGAATGAAGAACACCAAAAACACATGGAAAATATTAGCCCAAGAGACAAAAAAGGCCACATAAACCAGAGACTCCATCACCCTGAGACCAGAAGAAGTAGACAGTGCCCGGCTACCACCAGTGACCGCCTTGACAGGGAACACAACAGAGATTCCCCAACAGTGCAGGAGAAAAGTGGAGTGCAGAACTCAAATTCTAGTAAAAAGACCAGACTTAGTGGTCTGACTGAGACTAGAGGAACCCCAGAAGACATGGCCCCCAGATTCTCTGTTAACCCAGAACAAAACCATTCCCAAAGCCAACTCTTCAGACAAAGATTAGACTGGACTATAAAACATAAAATAATACTCGTGAAGAGTGTGCTTCTTAGTCCAAGTAGATACACGAAACTAAATGGGCAGCTCCTGTCCTGAGGCAAGATGAAAAGGCAGAAAGGGATAGGAGCTGGTTGAATGGATACAGGAAATCCAGGGTAGAAAGGGGCAGTGTGCTGTCACATTATAGGAATAGCAACTAGGGTCACATAACAATATATGTATAAATTTTTGTATGAGAAACTAACTTGAGCTGTAAACTTTCACCTAAAGCGCAATAAAAAATTTAAAAAAGAAAAAATAATAAATTGATAACTGGCCCAATGTATATTCTAACCCCTAGAGAAGCCACTAAAAATAATGAAAAGATATACAGCTTAAAACCCAATAGATTAATTCAAATAAAATTCTAAATTACATACTTAAAAAATCCAAAAACAGCAGGGAATGGAGAGCAAAGGAATAAGAAACTGAAAAGACAAACAAAAATAATAATAATAATAAAATGGTAGAGTTGAATAATCTCAAAATTATTGTGCTGAGTGAAAGAAGTCAGACACGCAAGAGGGCCTACTCTATAATTCCATATATGTAAAATTCTTGAAAATGACACCTAATGTATAATGCCATCAGCCATCTGTCAGTTTGTCATGCTGTGGTGGCTTGCATGTTGCTGAGATGTTAGAAGCTATGCCACCAGTATTTTAAATACCAGCAGGGTCACCCATGGTGGATAGGTTTTAGTGGAGTTTCCAAAGTAAGACAGACTAGGAAGAAAGGCCTGGTGATCACTTCCAAAATACAGCCAAAGAAAATCTTATGGATCACATCAGAATATTGTCTTATGTAGTGCTGGAAGACAAGCCCCCTAGGTTGGAAGTCACTCAAAATATACAGTGGCCACAACAACAGTCTCGAGCATACCAACGATCACGAAGATGGTATAGGATCAGACAACATTTTGTTCTGTTGTTCATAGGGTCACCACGAGTTAGAGCCAACTCAATGGCAACTAACAACAAAAACAAAAATGTAAAAAGACAAAAAGTAGATCAGTGGTTGCCTGGGAGTAGAAGTTGAGGGGAGTTAACGGACCGCAAAGTAGCATGGGGAAACTTCTGGGGGTGATGGAAGTATTCTGTATTTTGGTTGCAGTGGTCATTTCATGGGTACATATATTTGTCAAAAATCACTGAATTGTACACTCTAAATAAATGCACTTTATTATACATGATTTTACCTCAATAAAGTTGAGTTGTTAAAATGCAATGGATGAAATGTTGTCATAGGACAACGAGGCTGGGGAGCCAGAAAGTTGGGAGACGAGCTGAACGGCCATCACAGACCAAGTGCCCATCCTGTGATGTGCTGGGCAGCCCCCAGTGTCATCCAAGTTCTTACGAAGCCCAGTCCCATCTCGAGTGATTGCACAGACTCAGAAGACTCAGCTCCCCAGAGTTACTTCAATTTTGCTGTGCCAGATGCCTGCTGTATTAACACAGCAGCCAGTGGTAGAATGAGAGATGCAGCTGAGGCAGCACCTGTGTAGAACATCTGGACATGCCTGGGCTCGGGCTCAGCCTCAGAGGGCCGGCTTCTACCTTGATGGACAGATAACTCAGGGAGCATTGAAATGTGAAGGTACAGTCAGCAAGCCAGGACGCTGGAGTCAGAAACCACATTTAGAGTCGGAAATGTAATAAATAACCAAACATTCATTTCTCTGCTCCCCTTTGGATGTCTTTAAAAATCAAAGCAAATAAATTTGTCCTTATGTGATTTGCCAGTATGGTAAAGACCTCTCCCATACCTGCTAGCTTCTGAGAGCTTAAAATTGGATGATTTGGAGAGAGAGCAAGAAGGGTTTTCTGAGTCTAATAAAATGGACTGAGGATTTCTTTAGAGGTAACAAAAAGGGAAACATTTCAAGACAAAACACTCAAAGTAATTGATATATATTCTATCTTGCACATACAAAGTATTGAACTAATTACTAAATGATAAGGGAAATCATAAGGATTGACTTTTTAAAACATAGTGTTCCACTTCCAGTACTATAAATAGAAGTATGTGAACTGAAGCTATGAGCTATGAAACTATTTTTCTTTTAGTAGATATAATTTTTAAAAATTCAAATGATGAGAAGGGAGTCTTTGGACAAGCCAGGCAGCCATGATGTTCCCTGTTTCTCTCCCTGCTGGCATCTTTAAGCCTCAGAATAAACCACCCTCCCACCCCCCACTGAGGCATGATGTTTGTCAGCAGCATTAATGAGGCAATTCTGGGCTAAACAACCCCCTTCCTCAGGAAGTCAAGGGACATGATGCAGGAGACCTCAGAACAACCACTGCCCCCACTGAGGCCTGGTGTTGGTTAACAATGCTAAAAAGATACAATTAGTCACATAGGTTGGGTATAAAATAGCTGAGAAAGGAAATTTCCTGTGTCTCCTCAGCTGTGGTGTCAATGGGGCACACGTAACATTAAGCTTACAGCCCACTAACCGGATCTACCTGGCCGAGGGGAGACCATCAGTATGTGGGCTCCCATTGTGTCCCTCAGCCACAATGAGGGCAGGTGTGAATAAATCTATATCCACTGGGTTAGTTTCCAGAAGCCAAGGGGATCGGCGTGCCAGGTAACTGTCCCATTTGAATCTCCCACCCATGACACAAAATGGGGTATGCGTGGAACAGTCATCAACTTTTGAGTCAGGGGGGCTACTCGTCTGTTGTATTCTGTCCTCTTCTTATTGTAAGTAATAAAACCTACTTTCCATGTGCTAACGTGTGTTCAGGCTCTGATCGAAGGACGTGGTATTTATGGAACAACAATCCATATCAGTTATTAGTTCCCTTTTTCTAGTGGCCTCCCGGCTATCTAGAAATTGGGCACAACCTGAGAACACATTGCAGATTTGTTGGTTTGCACCTCAGATTTGGTACAGCAAAGCAGAGTCTGGCGGTGTCTCTCCGCACCATTTCCTTCAAAGTCGCCATCTTGGGAGGCTGGGCGTTTACTCCCAAGATTGTTCAGATACTCTGTTTTGGAACTGCCCTCAAAGTCTACAATTGCCATCTTGAATATTCTAAATATTCACAGGATCTCTCGATGCCACCCACAGTCTGAACACGGCTATTGTGGAGCAGAGTTTATCTGTATAATGTCACTGGTCAGTATAGTGGAACCCACACAGGTTTTAAATCAAAAGCCTTGCCATTTACCATCTCTGTGACATTCATCGGATTGCCCAACATCTCTGAGCCTTAGTATTCTCATCTATAAAAAACAGAAATAAGGACATTGAAAGAGCCTAAGGAAAAAAAAAATTCATGAAAGTGTCATTCACAGATAATAATGTAGGTGTTCTATGTTTTTCCTCAGTAATGATAAGTATTCTTTACTGTATCCAGAAGATTTCATTTTGGCAATACACAGAAGTGATTTGGATTCAAAATTGTTCATGTGCTAACTCTTCAGTGACCCCTCTATATTCTGGGCACTGGTCAAGGTCTGGGCAAGGCAGAATGGCTTGATGCTTTAGATGAGCTGAAGTCTGCCCTGACAGCGTGACCTTGAGTGAGCTACTAAGATTTTCTGTGTCTCACTTTCTTCATCTGTAATAAGTGAGTGATAATAGCAATGACCTCTGTCTTAGTGTTGAAGGGCTGCCATAACAAAGCACTACAAACTGGGTGACTTGTAAGAACAGAAATATATATATACTTTTTTTTAATTGTACTTTTAGTGAAGGTTTACAGAACAAATATTTTCTCATTAAATAGTCAGTACACATATTGTTTTATGACATTGGTTAACAACCCCACAACATGTCAACACTCTCCCTTCTCGACCTTGGAGGACCTTTTTTTTTTTTTTTGGTGAAAATATGCATAGCCAAAGATACACCATTTCAAAAATTTCTACATGGAAAATTCAGTGGTGTTGATTACGTTCTTCCAGTTTTGCTGCTATTCTCATTTTAGATGAAGGTTTACAGAACAAAACAGTTTCTCATTAAACAGTCAGTACACATATTGCCCTATGACAATGGTTAAGAACCCCACTATGTGTCAACACTGTCCTTACTCAACCTTGGGTTCCCTATAGCCAGATTTCCTGTCCCCTTCTGCCTTCTAGTCCTTGTCCCTGGACTGCTGTGCCTCATTAGTCCCGTTTTGTTTTATGGGGCTGTCCAATCCCCAGCTGAACAATGAACCTTGGGAATGACTTCACCACTGAGCTAAAAGGGTGTCTGGGGGCCATACTCTTGGAGTTTCTCCATTGTCTATCAGGCCAGTAAATCTGGTCTTTTTTGTGTGTTAGAATTTTACTCTACATCCTTCTCCAGCTCTGTCCAGAACCCTCTGTTGTGATCCCAGTCAGAGCAGTCAGTGGTGGTAGCCAAGCAACATCTAGCTGTACTGGATTCAGTCTGGTAGAGGCCTTGGTAGCTGTGGTCCATTAGTCCTTTGGACTAATCTTTTCCTTGTATCCAGAACAGAAATATATTGTCTCACAGTTCTGTAGGCTCAAAGTCCAAATCAGGATATTGGTCCTGTTGATTCCTTCTGAGGCTCTGAGGAAGAATAGGGTTCATGCCTCTCTCCTAGTTTCAGGTGGCTCCAGGCATTTTCCTTGGCTTGTGGCTACAGCATCCTGTGGTGTCCTTTCTCTGTCTCTCTGTTTGCATATCTTCTTCACCAGTCATATAGAATTAGGACCCACCCTACTCCAGTATGACCTCATCTTAACTGAACTGATAACATCTGCAAAGACCACAGGTACATGGATTAGGACTATGACATATTATTTATGGAGAACACAATTCAATCCATTTTGTTGTTGTTACATGATGTCGAATCAGTTCCAAATCATGGTGACCCTATGTACAACAGAATGAAACACTGCTCCGTCCTGCACCATCCTCATTGTTGTTATGCTTGAGCCTGTTGTTGCAGCCACTGTATCAATCCATCTCGTTGAGTGTCTTCCTCTCTGTCAGTGATCCTCTACTTTACCAAGCATGATACCCTTCTCCAGGGACTGGTCCCTCTTGATAACATGTCCAAAGTACATGAGATGAAGTCTCACCATCCTCACTTCTAAGGAGCATTCTACCTGTACTTCTTCCAAGACAGATTTGTTCATTCTTCTGGCAGTTCAGGGTATATTCAATATTCTTCACCAACACCATAATTCAAAGGCATCAGTTCTTCTTCGGTCTTCCTTATTCATTGTCCAGCTTTAGCATGCATATGAGGCAATTGAAAGTACCATGACTTAGTCCTCAAAGTGACATCTCTTTGCTTTTCAACATTTTAAAGAGATTTTTTTGCAGCAGACTTTCCCAATGCAATATGTCATTTTATTTCTTGACTGCTGCTTCCATGGGCATTGATTGTGGATCCAAGTAAAATGAAATCCTTGACAATTTCAATCTTTTCTCCATTTATCATGATGTGGCTTATTGGTCCAGTTGTGAAGATTTTTGTTTTCTTTATATTGAGGTGCAATCCATACTGAAGACTGTAGTCTCTGATCTTCATCAGTAAGTGCTTCAAGCCCTCTTCAGTTTCAGTGAGCAAAGTTGTGTCATCTGCATATCTCAGGTTGTTAATGAATCTTCCTCCATCCTGATGCCACATTCTTCTTCATATAGCCCAGTTTCTCAGATTATTTGCTTAGCATACAGATTGAATAAGTATGGTGGAAGGATACAACTGTGATGTACACCTTTCTTAGAAACACTCACTCATCTATGCCAAGAAATTTGGAAGACAGCTACCTGGCCAACAGACTGGAAGATATCCATATACTTGCCCATTCCAAAGAAAGGTGATCCAACAGAATACAGAAATCATCAAACAATATCTTTAATATCACATGTAATAAAATTATGCTGAAGATAATTCAAAAACAGTTGCAGCAGGAGATCAACAGGGTACCGCCAGAAATTCAAGCATGGAATGAGGGACATCATTACTGATGTCAGATGGATCTTGGTTGAAAGCAGAGAATACCAGAAAGATGTTTACCCGTGTTTTATCGACTATGCAAAGACATTTGACTGTGTGGTTCATAACAAATTATGGATAACATTGCAAAGAATGGAATTCCAGAACACTTAATTGTGCTTATGCAGTACCTGTACATAGATCAAGAGGCAGTCATTCGAACAGAACAAGGGGATATTGCATAGTTTAAAATCAGGAAAGGTGTATTCAATCCATAACAACATCTAAATAGTCCCCTTAAGAGGTTGTGTATTTATTCCAGAATGAAAAGTGAATATATGTTTATTTCATTCCTGCATCTACAGGAAACACCACCCCTCCCCGGATTCTGCACTACCACTGGAAGGAGGAAAGAGGAAATTCCAGAGTACATAATAATCCAGATCTCACCACCTCTCACTACTCCAGCCCCCAACAGCTTCACCAAAGAATCTGCCTTGATTCTAACAAAGTTAATTCCTTCTTGCCATTTATATGGTCATGGCAAGAAACTTAAAATTCCTAGGTATAACTTAGTTACCCAGATTGTCCTCCCCACAAGGCCCTGTGTATCCCTAATTTGACACCAACTCCTGAAACGTTTTCCTCCCTGGTTGATGAAATCACAAGCGATTATCAATAGTCTTTTTTTCTGAATGTTCCCTTTACTTTTCTGATTTACTGACACATTGTCCTCCCTGAGAACACTGTTTCCTTTGTAACCCTCTCAAGAGCTGGCAACTCCTCAACAATCTGCTTCATAGCAGTGGGCATGGAGATGAGGTAGGTATCCTTCTCACTCTTTGTTGCAGAGTCTAAGCCAATCTCTCTTTCTCTTCCCTGAAAACTTTGGCCTTAAATCCCACACTGTTAGACTACGTATCATTTCCTCCTTGCTGTGATTATCAATAGACCTCATCATCTCTGGGTTTTGTCTCTTCATTCCTTGTCATTCTCTCTAACACTACTCACCATAATTCCCGGTGATTTGGAAATTCTTGAAAGTAACCCTTCCTGTCGTCCCAGTTTCTTGACCTTCTCTTTTCCAATGATCTTATCCTCTACCCTACCTCTGCCACCTACTCTCAGTGTCAGACCCATAATTGCTCTTCCTCTCTGAACTCAGTTTCAAGCTTTACAGTCTCTCTTCACCATCTCCTTTATTTCATTAACTCATTCATTCAACAGATATGATTATTTACTATGTGCCAGGCACTGCTCCAGATGATGGCAATATAGGACTGATTAAAATGGACAAAAATCCCTTCCCTCATGGAATGTACATTTGGAGGTGAGGTGGGAAGCAATAAACCGAGTGTGTAGTATGTATTTAGTTTATGTTAAGTGCTATAAAGTAAAATACAGAGGGAAACAGGGCTAGGGAGTGTTGGAGGGGATCCACTTTTAAGAGTGGTCTGGAATGGCCACCACCAAAGGATATTTGAGCAAAGACTTGAATGCTGTGGGACTGAGCCATGCATATATCTGGAAGAACAGTGTTCCTGCACGAAGGAGCAAGAAGAGCAAAGGACCCAAGGTAGGAGCATATCAGGGTAGAGAGGGAAAATTTGCTAGAGAGATGTTCTTGAGTGATTAAAAGGGTATGAGATACACTGCTTAAGTAAAAGTGTGGGCCTGAGATAGGAGAGATCAAGATACCCCTAATAACAAGAGGGAAGGGTATTCAAGGAAAGTGTTTTGGACCAGTGTGGCTGGAGGGGAGTGTTGAGGACAGCAGTAGAAAATAAGGCTGGATAATTGGGAAGGGTGCTAAGGAGGCAGATCTTGCAGGGAGAGAGATCTTCTAAGGAATTTTCCTATTATTCAGAATGAAATGCATCTTCATGAGAGAATTTTGAACTAAAGTGATCAGATCTTTCCAATGCATTCTCTGTAGTACTTCAAGTCTCAGAATCTTAAACCTCACCAGAAACTTCAACCTACTGATACTACCCCATTGTCACTATCCTAACTTCCTTATGCCTTTACTTCTCCCATTACCCAGCTTGGATTCAATGCTCCAATCTAAGAAGCACTCCCTTGCAAATTCCCTCAACTCCTTTGCCTCTCTCACCCTGGAGTATTTACCTGGAAAAAAAAACTGGTTAAGTTCAACTCTGTGCCTACTCTGCACCTGCATCCACACAGCTGAGCATGGCTGAAGAAAAGTACATAAGCATACCGAAGAATCATACTCTAAATTTACAGCTACTAATCTAAAAGGAGCCCTTGCTGTACCCTGGCAATCCTACTACATTTCTTTACCTCATTTCCCAATAAAACCATTTCAAACCTTCTCCTTTCTTGGCAGACCTCCACCACTCCTCCCCTTCCTACCACCTGAAGATGTTGCTTCCATTCCCTGACAAAATAGAAGCAAACAAAAGGGAGCTACCACACCATCCCATTGCCATGTTCACCTGCCTACCCCCCATCTCCCTGTATACTCTACCTTCCCTCCTGTTACCATGGATACATTGTCCTCACTCCTATCTCAGTCCCACGCTCCTACTTAAGCAGTGGATCTCAAACCCTGTTACCAAGGACATCTCTCAAGCAATTTTTCCCTCTCTACCCTCATGATAAACAGAGAAAAGATTGAAGTTGTCAAGGATTTCATTTTATTTGGATCCACATTCAATACTCATGGAAGCAGCAGTCAAGAAATCAAACGACGCATTGCATTGGGCAAATCTGCTGCAAAAGACCTCTTTGAAGTGTTAAAGAGCAAAGATGTCACGTTGAGGACTAAGGTGCACCTTCTCCAAGCCATGGTGTTTTCAAACACCTCATATTCATGCAAAAGCTGGACAATGAATAAGGAAGACCAAAGAAGAATTGATACCTTTGAGTTGTGGTGTTGGTGAAGAATATTGAATATATCGTGGACTGTCAAAAGAACAAACAAATTTTTCTTGGAAAAAGTACAGCTAGAATGCTCCTTAGAAGCATCTCACATACTGTGGACATGTTAACAGAAGGGGGACCAGTCCCTGGAGAAGGACATCATGCTTGGTAAAGTGGAGGGTCAGCGAAAAAGAGGAAGACCCTGAACGAGATGGATTGACACAGTGGCTACAACAATGGTCTCAAGCATAACAACGATTATGAGGACAGCGCGGGACTTGGCAGTGTTTTGTTCTGTTGTACATAGCGTCACTAAGAGTCGGAACCTACTCAACAGCACCTAACAACAACAACAACCCTGAATCATCCTCCCCCCATCTTTTCTACTGGGTCATTCCTGTCAGCATACAAACCTGCTGTTAATTACCCCATCTTTAAAAAAATATTTTTGACCCTACATCTCCTTCTAGCAAACTCCATTTCTCTGTTCCCTTTAGAGCTTGCCTATACTTGTTGTCTTCCATTTTCTCCTCCTGTCTCTTGCTAATCTTCTGCAATCCGATTTTACCCCTTACCCACCAGTTTCTGTTAACTCTAACTCCTGGTGGCCCCATGTGTGTCAGAGTAGAACTGTATTTCAAAGAGTTTTCAATGGCTGATTTTTTGGAAGTAGATCACCAGGCCCCTTTTACAGGACAACTGTGGGTAGACTCGAACTTCCAATCTTCTGGTTAGCAGCTGAGAGTGATAACCATCTGCACCACCCAGGGACTCCATTTCATCCCTACCATTCCATAAAAACAATACATATCTAAGTCACCAATGGCATCCACAAAGTAGAATCCAGATGTTAATGTTCAGTCTTTGTATTACAGATTTATGAGCAGATTTTGACACAGACGTTCACCCCATCCTCCCTGACATAATTTCTGCTCTTGCCTTCCAAGACACCATTTCTTTAGGTTTTCCTACTGTCCCATTGGCTGCACCTCTCACTCCCTTATGCTGATTGCTCCTGACCTTTTTTTTTCTCATAAACAAATGTTTGTTTGTGACATATAATGTACATGCAGAAAACTAAATAAAATATATATGCTGTGTTCAATAAATAATTATAAAGCCTATGGTTATGACTGTGTAAGCACTACCTTGACCAAGATATAGAACATTTCTGGTACTCCAGAAGCCTCTCAGGTACCTCTTCCTGATGAAAACCTCTCCCTCTTCCTCTCCCCAAGAGATAACCAACTCTCTTAAATTTTATGGTAATAATTTTCTTCCCTAAGAGAGGCACGCTAAAATCTCCTATTATGATTGTGGATTTTTCTATTCCCCTTGTAGGTCTATTAACTTTTACTTTATGTATTTTGAAACTATCTTATTAGATTCATAACAAATTTAAGTTTTCATATCATCTTAGTGAACTAAACCTTATATCATTTTTTGTTTGTTTCTTAGTCTACATTTGCTGTTAGAAATGTTGCTTCATGTTAGAAATGTTTATTCAAGTAGCTTCTAAATCCCTTCAACCCTACTGTGATTTTAATTAAAATTATATTAAATCCATAAATCAGTTTGTGACAAATCGGCTTTTTACTTCTATTAATTATGTCCAAATCTAGCAAGGAGTATAGTATTTCTCTCAATTTATTTAAATCTCTTGTGTATTCAGATTATGGTGCTGGTGAAAAATATTGAATATATCATGGGCTGCCTGAAGAACAAATAAATCAGTCTTAGAAGAAATACAGCCACAATGCTCCTTAGAGGAAAGGATAGCAAGAATTTGCTCACTTACTTTGGACATGTCATCCAGAAAGACCAATCACTAGAAAAGGACATTATGGTTGGTTAAGTGGAGGGTTGGTGAAGGTGAGGTCGTCCCTCTGTGAGAAGGATTGACACAGCAGCCAAGACAATGACCTCAAACATACCAAAGACCATGAAGGTGGTGCAGAACTGTGCAGCATTTCATTCTGTTATACATAAGGTCGCTATAAGTTGGAGCCAATGCAACAGCAACTAACAACAACTACAAGGTCTCTAAACAAATTTTGTGTTTATTTCTTTTATATATGACCTATGTATTTCTTGTTCACTTTTTATTTTATTGCAGTAAAATATATGTAATATAAATTTTGCCATTTTAGTCATTTTTAATTGTACAACTCAATGACATTAACTGCATTCACAATGTTCTGCAACAATCACCATTATTTATTTTCAAGACTCTTTCATCATCCCAAACAGAAACTAAGTACCCATTAAGCAATAACTCCCCATTTCACTGTCTTATATCACTTTGAAGTGATCCTCATTATGTCTAGTAATACTTTTAGTATTGTAAGTCCATTTTTTCTAATAATAGCTACACCAATATTCTGTTGTTACTTTTTTTTAACTTTCAAGCTTTCTGAATCCTAATATTTTAGATGTATCTCTTATATATATCATATGCACATAGATGAAATTTTAAAATCCAATTCTATAATCTTTGTCTTTTAACTTGAATATTCAGTACATTTACATTTAATATAATTACCAACATCTTGCAGTTTAAATCTGCCATCATATTTTGTATATTGTATTTGTACCATCTTTTTTCTGCTTCCTTTTATTTCCTTTCTTGCCTCCATTTAGAATTACTATATTTTTATTTCATTCCTTTTTACCTTCTCTCTATTCCTTTACAATTTCTCTATTCCTTTAGTGGTTATCCTGGTATTACAGCATGAACATTTAAATTATTGAAATACAAAGTTTAAAACTTTATGTTGCTCCCAGATAATATAAGACCCTTAGAACACTGATATTTTCATTCTCTTTTTTTAACACCACTATGTATTATTATTACTGTTTTACACACCCAGTGTTTATTTACACTTACCCATATGTCATTAACTTTCTTTTCACTTAATTCCTCAGTCCTTCTACCTGAGATCACTTTCTTTCCACATGAAATATTGCCTATGTCTGCTGGTGATGAAAACACGTTTTTATTTATCTGAAAATGACATTATTATGTTTCCATTCTTGAAATGTATTTTTTCTGGGCATAGAACATAAATTTCAGCACGTTCAAGATATCTTCAGCACATCAAAGACATCCAGCAGCGCCACAGGAGAAAGACCTAGAGATCTAGAAAACTCACTGGGACAGTTCTACTCTGTTATCTGAGGTATCTATGAGTCAAAAATCAACTCAATGTTGCCTAACGACAGCAACAATCTCTGCTTCTTCTGAGACTCTCAGCTTCTAACTCCATCCTCCATGTATCTTCCTCTTCGTGTTTTCCATCTTTTCCTTTTTCTATGTTACATTATCTATAACTATTTTCTGATCACTAATTATTTGATGAGTCTAATCTGGTGCCAAACAACCCCACTGAATGTTTAATATTAATTACTGAATATCTTATTTCTGGAAGTTCTATGTAGTCCTCTGCAAATCTGTTCTGTCCATTTTTTTTAATAGTTTCCTGTTCTCTGTTAATATTTTAAGCTTGTCTTTTATTTTTTTTTAACTAGGAGGACAAACTATTTTATAGTCTGCGCCTGATAATTCCATCATCAGGTTTTCTCCCAGAAATTGTGGTCTATTTCTACCATGTATTTTTGACTGGTTCTCACTTATGTTGCCTTATTTTTTTGTGAACTTGGTAAGGTTTGACAGTGTGCTGGACTTTGTCTTAGAAAAATTATTTGGAGAGAGTATCTGAGGTCTGGTATGTATGTATGCACCTCTAGAGATGTTTTTAGTTTGCTTCGGCCAGGTGTCTTGGGGCACAGGACAACTTCCTGCCTATTTCATGGCTTGAGGTGGACTGGTGTACTGAGGCTAGGTGTACACGCAGGATGCATATCTATGCAAAGGCAATCTGCTGTTACAACTTGCCAGGAATGGTTTTTCTTTTTCTTTTTCTTTTTTTGTTTTTCTCATTTCCTACTCTGTTCAATGACAAGGCAAGCTTCTCACAGTCTCATGTCATTGGGTGATGGGGGGCAGGTGGGTTTAGTTATGCTTTCCCTTACCTTACGTTTTATCCTTTGGAGACCAGGCTTAATGTGGGGAAAGAACCATATAGGACATCCCACCTGAGGCAGGCCCTAGGCCTTGACATTTATCCCCTTTGCTCCTTAGACTGCTCAACTGAAGCCCAAGTGTACAGCATCAGCACATGCTCTCCAGACTTTGGCATTCTAATAATCAGCTTATCTTTCTAATATCAGGTTTTCTCTCAGAATTTGGACTATCTCTGCAGTTCTTCAATGCTCTTAAATTGATGGGTTTTTTTTTCTTTTGCATTGTTTTCAGTAGTATGGTAAGTCAGAATAACCAAGCTCACTGGCTGGAAACAAGAGTCTCTCTTTCCCTCACCACATAACCTTGAAGTATCCCAGGTCTCCATCACTGGACTGCCCTTTTTCTCCATCTACACTCATCCTCTAGGTGAGCTCATCCAGGTTTATGGTTTTAAATATCATCTGTCTTAGCTTCTTAGTGCTTTAAACAACAGATATTTACTTTCTCACAGTTCTGAAGGTCTCAGCCATCTCAATTCCCAGGCATTCCTTGGTTCCTTGGTTTGTAGATGGGTCTCACATGGCATCTTTCTTCCCCCTGTGTATGTATCTGTATGTCTATTCTACTCTTTTTAATAGGAAGTAATTCAATTTAGAATGCACCCTACTCAGATATGATCTAATTAACATAACAGAGAAAACTCATTTTCAAACAGGATTATATTCAGAGGTATAGAGGTTAGAATTCCAACATATATTTGAGGGGGACACAATTTAATCCATAACATCATCATCCTTATGTTGTCTGTATGTATACCTCTAGAACTCTCCCTGAACTATATATATAAATGTTTACTCTGCCTCTTCATTTGCATGTGTAATGGATCCCTGAAACCTAACATAACAGCTTCCTACCACTCCCCCACCCTGCACCCCTTATCCTCACCACCTTGAATGTTCACTCCACCCATGCAAATGACTTGCCGGGCTCCAAACCTGCCGTTACTACTCATCTCCAGACTTTTACACACCTTCTCTCATCCCTTGTTCATATAACTCCTATTTGTTTTCTGCAAAGTTCATTTGAGGAACCACTTGCTCCAAAAATCTTTCGTTGACCATGAATGAGTCTGGGTTGGGTGGCTCTCCTATTTCTTCCCATGGCATGCTGTGCATATATCTACCATCACATTCATCAAACCTACAGAGAAAGTATCTGGTTTACTTGCCTACATTCCGTCAATAGCTGGTAAGTATTTAGGGCTGAGTGGGTGGGGAGATTAGACCAAATAACTCATCATCATTTTCCTCATTCTAGTACAGTGTCTTAGGCTGGATTCTCTAGAGAAGCAAAACCAGTAATTCATATAAATATATAGAGAGAGAGACATTTGTGTCAAGGAAATGGCTCATGCAGTTTTAGAGGCTGGAACATCCCAAGTCCATGGATCAGTATAGAGGCTTCTTCTCCTGATTCATGTAGATGCAGGGGCTGGAGAACCCAAGATCGGCAGGTCAGAGAGTAGGGCTCTTGCTTACAGGCTGTGAAGATCAATGAAGCCCAAGATTGGCAGGAAAGACCAAAGGTAAGTTGTTAGCTCAAGTCCCAAGAACCGGAGGTCAGACAAATAAGAACCAGCTGCAGGATCCAGAATGAGAAAAAGCCCTAGATCCTTGCCAGAACGTCACTTATATTTGGATGCAGGCCACACATTGAAGAAAAATCCCTTTCAATTGATTGACTACTCACATCATATCCCATTATGGGGGTGATCACACATCAAATCTCAATAAGGAAGTGATCACAACAGTATATGATTGCCAAAATGCTGAGAATCATGGCCCAGCCAAGCTGACACACAATCTTAACCGTCATACATAGTATTTGACATGTAACAGGAATTTCAAATACATTTTTTATATTAAAGAATAATAAATTATGTGTAAAGAGAATTTGAAAAGCAATTCTTTAAAAAAAGAAAAAGCTTTAAAAGCTTGTAACACAGAAACGCATCATTTAAGAGATGGTATTTATCCTAGTTAAATGACTTTTGTGATATACAGAGAAAGAGGAAGAGGATCATGACAGAAGAGTCGAGACTGTGTGCTTGAAGGTAAGCTGAATCTAAGCAGACTGTGAGCAAAATAATCTGAAAATGTGATTCTATCAAATTACTTTGAGGATGAGTCTAAATGTATTTGCCCTGGCAATGCTGATTTTTAGTGACTGTATCAGTCAAGATAAGCTGCAGTAGCAACCCCCAAACTTGTTGCTTAACACAACAGAAGTTTACTTCTTACACTGCACATCTAATGCAGGTTAGGGCCAGGGGGACACTGGGTCATTTTAGGAGCACAGCTGATAGAAGATTCCTCTCCATGGGTGCTTCCAGGTCGATCACAGCAGGATGAAGGGACCATGGTGAACCCTGCACTAGCTGTGCAAGCTTCTGCAGCAGACATGTCCCTACCTAATCCCTTGCAGAGAAAACTATCTTCACCAGGCCCCCTCAAAGCTGAAAACGACAACTGAGCCCACCTTGAGAGGGAAATGGCTGGCTTGTCTACAACCAGAGACAACCAAACAAGGATGCTGCAGAGAAGATCCGAGCACAAGAGTGAATCCTGAGCTAGACCTTTCATCAAATCCTTCCCAAGACAGATTTTATGATGCTAGGATATACATGGAGGCTAACTGAAACAATTTAACCAATTCAGATAAAAATTTATCAATTCAGGACTTCCGGCAAAATGGCGCTCTACGCAGAAGTACCATGCCATCCCTCCACAGGAAAGATCCGGAAAACTAAGCAGAACAGAGAAACAACAATCCTGAAACCCTAAAACATCAAAGGAAGAGATAAAGAACTCAGCCAAGCACCAAATGGAGTGAGAAAACTGACAGAGAACAGAAAGTGAGGAGAGATTCATGCAGAGGTCCCCTATCAGCTAACGCAGCACAGATCTGCCATCTTGGACTCCTATCGGAGATCAGCAAACAGGGGGTACGAGAAAGCAGCTTCACGGAGCTTCCAGCGGGAGACAAAACAATGGGTAATTTGCAATATACACTTTCCCACCTCCCACCCCTCTTCACCCCAACTTGGCCTTCTCTGCTTCCAACGGCCACAGTCTTTCGTCTGGGAAGCACCAGCTGCTTGGATTTCTCCCGCGCGAATGGGCCGGCTCTCTGAGTGCCATTTGTTGGCTGCTGGTGTTGCTTTTTTCTGCTTTTTTTGATTTCTTCCTTACCTCTCACCACCTCCCCCTCCTTTGGCTCAAATACCTGGCTCCATGCACCATCTTTGCTTCTTCCTGAGGGGCTGCAGAGCTCTGTTCGAGTGTGGAGCTGCTTCCCGGTCTGGGCTGCAGTGCTCGTGGAATCCTGGGACATTTGTTCATTGGTTTGTTTTGAATTGTTTGTTTGTTTTCTTTTCCTTTTCTTGAGTTGGGAATCCGTTCTGGCCAGGCGGTGCTGCATGGCTTGGAAACTACACCCTTAGCTTGTGCAGATGTGCAGAGGGATCCCTGAGGGGATTTCTTTTTTTGTTGGTTTTTTTTTTTTCTGTTTTTTGGGGGGCTTTTCTTGTTCTATTTTTTTTTAATTTGTTTTGTTTTCTTCTCCATTTTTTCCTTTTTTGTCTTTCTTCATTACTCAGTTTCTCATCTCTCTATATCTTCCTTCTCTTTCTGTTCCCTGAATACCTGGCATTGTATAACTCTATGCCTTCTAACCAGGCTGTACTGCAACACATGAGAACAACTTCTCCAGACCTCGTAGCCGCAACTGGTGGGATCCCTGGGAACTTTGCTGTTTTTTTCCCTTTCTGATTTTTATTTATTCATTCTTTTCTTTTCTTTTTTTCTTCCTCTTCACCTTTTTGTTTTTCTCCATTTCATAGTCTCTCATCTCTCCACTCCAACCGCAAGCTCCCCTAGCATTCTTTTTTGTTTGCTTGTATGTTTTTGGCTCCTGTTACTCTCTCTTCTATCACATATCCATCTTAGCTCCACACGTAACAATCTCCCCACTATATCCTGCCTACCTGCACCGTGTGCTTAACATCACACCGCCAAGCAGCACAGGCACGGCCTACTGGAACCTGACCTGGACTAATTACCAACCCACCCTGGTGGCTGTAGTAAGTGCCACAAACAACCCATCCCAGTAACTCCTGTTCAGCTAGACCTGCCCTGCATACCATATCTGAGTGACTGACCCTGTCAATTGGAGAAGGAGGTGAAAAGTATTATGCCCACAGACGAGCAAACAACAAGGAATGCACAGGCCGCCTGCTCAGACATAGCCAAATTTTTTAAAAAAGGGACAAACAAATCTACAATCAATAAACGAGAAAAATAACTACTGAATGCCCCAAAGACAGCAGACAATATCAAAACATTTACAAAAACAGGACAGGATGGTTCCAGTAGGCATCCAAAATAAAACACCAGATGAATTTCCAGTGGAAGAAAAGGCACTAGAACTACCTGATAGGGAATTCAAATCTCTAATACTCAGAATTCTCCAAGAACTGAAGCAAAAAGCTGACAAAAATTAAGAAAAAGTAGACAAATTCATGGAAAATACAGAAAAACATTGGAATAATTCAGGAAAATAATGCAGGAACAAAATGCCAAAATAAATTCACAACTAGAAATTATGCAAAAACAACAATTAGAAATCCAAAAGGTAAACAACAAGATTTCAGAAATGGACGGTGCCATAGAAGGGCTGAGAAGCAGATTTGAAACAGTGGAAGACAGAATCAGTGGAATTGAAGACAAACACTTCGATACAACTCTGTTTGAGGAAAACTCAAAAAAAAAAAAAAATCAAGAGACCCTGAGAGTTATGTGGGATACAATCAATCAAAAGCACAAATTTACAAGTGATCAGAGTTCCAGAACAAGGGGAGAAAGCAGAAAACAGCGAGGATCAATGAAGAACTGCTAACAGAAAACTTCCCCAATATCATGAAAGATGAAAAGCTGACCATCTAAGAAGCTCAACGAACCCCGTATACGATAGACCCCAAAAGAAAATCACCAAGGCATATCAAGATCACACTCACCAAACCATAGACAAAAAACCCTGAGAGCAGCTCGTGAAAAAGAAAAAAATCACATACACTGGAGAAACAATAAAACTAAGCTCAGATTATTAGGCAGAAACCATACAGGCAAGAAGGCAATGGGATGACATATATAAAATATTGAAAGAAAAGAATTGCTAGCCAAGACTAACATATCCTGCAAAACTCGTTGAAATATGATGGTGAGATTAGGTCATTTCCAGATAAATAGAAATTAAGGGAATATGTAAAAACCAAACAAAACTTACAAGAAATATTAAAGGGAGTTCTTCAATCTGAGAACAAACAACTTCAGCTCACAGGCAGAATCTAGGATGCAGGATCGTAACAGCCAGATACCAATCCAGGAAATGAACTCTCAAGGACTATCCAAAACGAAAAGAAATACAACAGGGAATCAGAGCAGTTAATCAGTAAATGACAACAACATCAGAACAATAAAAGAGGGAATAAATGGCAAAGGTATAGAACCTTCTAATGGAGAGGAAGACAAGGCAATACCAAGTAATGGTAGACTGCTTCAAACTTACAAACATAACGGTAAAATTCATGGTAACCACAAAGAAAGTTAACAAGCATACTCATAAAAATAAAGAGGAAAAACATAAAGTCTCAGCAAAAACAAAACCTACAAAATAAAAGAAATGAAAAAAAATCCACAAACAAAAGTAACTCAGCACAGGAGATTAAGAAGAACAAAGAAAACATCAGCACCACAAAAAAAAGCACTACAAAATGACAGCAATAAACTCACATATATCAATAATTACACTGAATGTAAATGGACTCAATGCACCCATAAAGAGA
>NW_004444102.1:15244-29582 GCF_000243295.1 Trichechus manatus latirostris | reverse complement strand
AAAAAAAATTGTCAATTCAGGCTAAAAATAAAGCAAGCAAATAAAACATTTTGAAACAGTGGAGATGTTTTTAGTGATTTAGCTTGTCCAGATAAATTATCTTAATGCTCATTAAGTCATTCAGCTATGAATTACTATGTGTCAGTAATGGAGACAGACTTGACGGCTGCTATTATGATAAGGAAAATAATTATTAAATAGCTAGTTATTTATGTTCTCTTATTTCCAAGGGCAGTGGACACTGAGAAGCATATTTTACTTTGATGAGCAAAGTTTGAAAGGGGATACAAACTGTAAAAGATGTGAAGGTTAAATTGAAACATAAGTGACTGAGAGAACTGGAAGGGAAGATCCAGATATGGGGGTGGGGGGGGGAGACTGAAACAGGTGTGGCCAGGGAAGGGCTGGAAATGGAGGCAAGAAGGGAGAGATTGAAAATACGAATGAGGAGGAAGAGCAACAAACAGGGCAGTCTTCCAGGGATAGGACATTTGGGAGAGTAACTAAGACATTAAAAGGGGATGGGCACAGTGCAATATAAGCCTCTCCTCGTGAAGGTCTCCTATGTAAGTCATCAATGTATTTCAATATGTAACTGTATTTAGAAGGACTTTGATGGCATACCAAAATTAACCTTGTGGGTGGACTAAGGAGACCCAGTCCTTTGCAGGTTACACTGTTAAGAGCAGCATGGATAAAATAAGGCAGAAGCATAAGTGAAGGAAAATCCAACCTTGTTGAGAAAGAGGAGTAGGGAAAGAGTCAAAGAGAAGGTGTAATGGGATGAGACCTTGAGGGACCTTGGGATGGAGCAAATACATCTTGCATGTGGGAGGGAAGTGATTCATTGGGGGCCATAGGGGTGGACTGTGACAAATATACACTAAGGTAACTCCCAGTGAGTTATGTTCATGTATAATCCCACAGCAGGCAGATCTGTAACTTGCTTCTAGCCAGTAGAATATGATGAAGGTGATGGAATGGTCACTCCTTTGATTATGTTATGTTATATAAGACTCCATCTTAGCAGAGTAGAATGAGCGGTCCTCCTGTTGGCCTTGAAGAAGTCAGTAGCAATGTTGTGAGAGGGTCACATGGCAGCTAACTGTGGGGGACTCTAGGAGTTGAGAGTGTTCCCTAGCTGACAGTCAGCAAGAAAATAGGACGTCAGTCCTACAATCACGAGGAACTAAATTCTGTCAACAACAACATTAGCTTGGAAGAATACCTCGAGCTCCAGAAAGGAACACAGACTGGCAAACACTTTGATTGCAGTCTTTATAGACCTAAGCAGAAGAGCTAGCTAAGCTGTGCCCAGACTATTGACCCACAGAAGCTGTGAAATGATAAATGTAGATTGTTTTAAGCCATTCAGTTTGTAGTAATTTGTTATGTTATGCAGCAATAAAAAACCAATACAAGGACTGAACTGGAGCTCACCAAGTGGGAAAAGAGAAAAGTTGCTCCAGGCAGAGGAAGTAGCACAGGAACATGGAAAACAATGACTTGCTTGGGGGACTGAGAGTAGTTATGTTACCGAATGCAAAGGGTTTGCTGCTTGTACTCTCATTAACAATAACTAAGAGTCAAGTGGATTTAAAACAAGGCATAATTTATTACTTGCAGCTAGTAAGGAGGCAGGGAGATAACTCTCAAAGCACTGTCTCCCCAAAGGGCTGGAGGAAGTCTTTTTCTACGCAGAAAAGGGGAAGTCATACATATTCATTGATTTTACACATATTCAAAAATGAGTAGGGCTAGGATTTGGCACAAAGTGGCTGACAGACTTCTTGCTTCTGAAATGGGCTAGGTCACCACTTGATGACATATGTGCAGTGCTGTTGGTTCCTTTGCATGGGTCGTTTGGTTCTTAGGTAATACTTACTATGGGGTGGGGCCATCTGGTGGTCAACCTGGTCTCCTAACACGCATGCCCAGGATTCTAGTTTTAATTGGTTGATCTGAAAGACAGTTGCAAGCAGAAAGATTAGGAGGAAGCAGCAGACATTGCACTTAAACTTCAACCGCATGTGAGGTAAACAATGTTTTTTGGTTGATACCATTCTTCTTCTAGAAAATTTTTAACTGACATAACTTGTAAAGCCTTTTCTGTCCCTAGATGGTCTCAGTTAGATATGGCTAGTCTGCACAGAGGTCTACAGGAAGAGGGGGACTACAGAGAAGAGCATGGATAAGATCATGGAGAGTCTGCCTTTTATGCAGGAGGAGGGATTGAGCTTTATTTATTAAGTCAGAAGGAGCTCTTCATAGACACTTTTGTTCTGCTTTCAGGTTTCTAGGACTGATCTGAGAAAGAAGACAAGCTATGGACCAGAGCTACACTAATTCCATAATGTCTGACTCTCAGCCTGCTGCCAGATTCCAGAGTTCCTACTTGATGGAGCAACAACACACAGTGAAAAATTGTTCTGAACTCTGCAAGAGTAATTAATATGTAATTTCTTGTTTCTGATACCAGTACCTAATCAATTTACTCTTTATAAATCCATTCATCAAATATATATTTATTGAATATTCATTCACTGAATGCATATTTATTGAATATGCATTAATTGAATAATATTTATTGTATATCTATTGTATGAGCCCTGCACCGTTACACAACTGTGAGCTAGGCCTTCCCTCAAGGCATATATTCTATTAAGTGATGTTAGTAATCAATACTTCAGGTTTCAAGTAGTAATTTTTCTCTGATATAGGATTTAGCAGTTATTTTGGGTGGGTAGTTAATTTTACATAATTTTATATAGGAATTCAAAATTATTGTCCTGCCCATACACCTTCTTAAGGGAAATGTCCTGCTCTGTGGACAGACAGATTTTCTGTCACGGGACACCTCCACCATGCACAATCCCACCAGATCTGAATGGACCAAGTGCGAGCAATTGGTTCAAGAGCAGTAAATTCACTGGGTCACCAATGACAAACGACCAGGCATAGCTACAAGCTGGGGCAATCAAACTGCCCCAGAAATTGTAACCAAAAACAAACAAAATAGAACATGAGCTGGTTAACAGAGAGAGCTGGAACAGACAGGTGAGGATATGAAGAAGGGTCTTAACTGCCTCAATTCTCCTAGTTTTTCTTCAGCAGGGCAGAACTGGCCCAAGTGTATGGTACTAAATTTTGATCATTAAGCTTCCCGAAGTATTCAGATCAGAGACTGTACTAAAACTTAGAATAAAGTCTGCATTTTACAGTCTTCCTTTAAGTTAATCAATATCTACCAAAACTGTACCATAATTGTTTTCTCTTGGTGTACAATTAAACAAAGGAGAAAAACAATTATCATTAAGGGAACGCCACGGGATGAAATAAAAGTGTGAAGACTGTTGTTAGCTGCTTTCAAGTTGCCCTGATTCATGGCAACACCATGAGCAAAGTAACAAAACACTGCCCAGTCCTACACCAACCCCAAGATTGGACCGTTGGGTTCCACAGGGTTTTCATTGGTTGATTTGCCTCCACTGACAGATGGGTGGTGCCTGAGTGTGACATGCATTGATCCAGAATGAAACCCAAGTCTCCCACATGGAAGGTGAAAATTTTACCACTGAACCATAATTTCACATGGGAATTTTACATGCCCCTGGAAGGCTCACTGAAAGATAGAAAAACTGAGTCCCAATGTCCTCTGTGCTGACTATCAATTTATTGCTCTCAGCTCCACATCCAGCCTTCATCGCTCTGCCGGAAACTGGGGAAACACTGCTCCCTTGCCAACTAGCACAATGTTCAGATTGGTCAGTAGAAGCCACTGAAGGGACACAGGCAGAGGAACAGTCTTCTCCCCCTGGTACTAGCCTGCTTTGTTTTCTTCCTGTTCCTGTGCAGGGATACCACGGTGCAGCTCTCCCCTAGCAAAGTTAAGTGACCCCTCTGAAGATGGGTTCCCAGTGAGTTCCCAGGTGCCCCAGGTAGCTTCCTGTGATAAGTTCAGCAGCAGATTTCATCCACACCCCAGCACACAGCTCCAGACTGCCAGCCTAGTCCCGCCAGCACCTCGGGGAAGGTATTTCCAACTTTCCACCCCAGCCCCTGGCTCTGACCTGCCAGATGCAGACCAGTCTCACCCAGGCAGCCCAGAGACCTTCTCCACCATCCAGTGGGCTTTAACCACACCTCTACAGTGGGGCTTCAACTCCAGCCTTGAGAAGGGCCCCCTCCCACCTCTTCAAAGTGTGTCCTTCCTTGGGTACTCTCTCAAAGTCTAGAGCCTTCTAGTCAACTCCGATTCATGGAGATCTCACGTGTGTGGGAGTAAAACTGTGCTCCATAGGGTTTTCAGTGGATGATTTTCTGAAAGTATATTGCCAGGCCTTTCTTCTGAGATGACTCTGGGTAGACTCCAACCACAAAACTTTTGGTTAGCAGCCGAGTATATTAACCATTTGAACCACCCAGGGACTTCTCTTAGTAGTCAGGTTCCTGTAAGTAGTTAAAAATTCCTTACATTAAGCTTCTTTGTTCAAATTACTGTGTGGTGACCATCTCCTGACAGAAATACCTCCTTAGCAGCCCTTTGCCCGTGTGACATTGGGCCAGTCATGTCACTTTGACAGACTTCATGAGTCTTTTCTGGAAAATGAGAATATCTGATTAGCTGAAGATCCTTGGCTATTCCTGAAATCAGACTTATAAAATGATTTTCTGTCAGTTGATAGCTATCAAAAACCAGCTTCACCATTTCTCATACAATTAGTAAACCCACTGACTTCTAATTTGAGGGAAAGAAAACAAAAACCATCACAATTCAGATTTTGCTGATAAGCTGTGGGAGCTGAGAAGAGATAAATGGTGACTAGAACATAGAATTATCCCATTTACCATCCCATGGTGGCCCATGGCAGCTTTTGTTCATATTTAATACACTGAACGGCATTTTTCTCTAAAGAGCATGAGTAGAGAGTTTCTGAGGAGCTCTGTGAAGACCAAAGCTGATCTGAATCTTCTTGTGCTGCCAGGACCTCCATAAAGCAGGTGTCTTCAATTATTTATGCTCCCTTCCTGAAAGACAGATTGTACACAGGCTGTTGGCCTACCTCTCTAAAGCCTGGTGCTGTGGAAGCCCCTAGTAAGGCAACACAGCCTTCTCCAGGCTGCTGTGGCCTGCCTGGTGCCCAGGCCTCAGGCTTAGATGACTCTGTTCTGTGGAATTTCAAACAGAACAATAAACAAGGGTAAAAACACCTCAAAGCTTTCAATAAGAGGAGTAGTTAGAAGCTGAAACCATACAGCTCTCTAATATAAATCACCAGCCCTGATGCTTAGTGTATAGTGGGCAAAGGAAGAAAAGGGGGAAGGAAGTGATGGGGTAGGAGGGGGTGTGCACAGCACCAGCTGGCCTTCCTGATTTGGACACATAAAGGAAAACAGTAAATAAAGGAATCTCTGCTAATAAGGTCAAAGTGTGAACATTGGATAGTGAGAAAGGAGGACAGAACTGATGTGTTTGAACTATGATGTTGCTGAAGAATGTTGAATATACTGTGTATTGCCAGAAGAACGAGCAAATCAAGCTTAGAAGAAATACAACCAGAACGCTCCTTAGTAGTGAGGCTGGAGAGACTTAGACTCCCTACTTTGAACACATCATCAGGAAAGACAAATCACTAGAAAAAGGTATCCTGTCTGATAGAGGGGCAGAGAAAATGAGGGAAACCCTCAATGAGATGGATTGACACAATAGTACAGCAGTGGACTCAAACGTACCAATGATCATGAGGATGACTCAGGAACAGGCAATGTTTCATTCTGTTGTACATGGGGTCACCATTAGTTGGAAACAACTCCATGGAAACTAACAACAACAAAGTCATTTCTATATGAATTAATTGATTGATTCATTCAAATCAGAAAACAAAAGAGCAAAAGGACCTCAGTTAGAATCCAAATTTATTTTATATAATGCAAACTAAAATGAGATTATCAAAATTAAGTATGTTACATCAAAGGTGTTTTTATATATGGTCTGAATTTTCTGATTTTATCTCATTAGGTTTTAGAACACTGATTATCATAGCAATAATGATTATAAAAACACTCTGAATTTATCTAGAGATATACAGACTTTTTAACAAGAACTATCATTAATATCATTGCTCTTTTGTTCTGAAGTAAATCTTACCTGAGTGTTAGAAGTTTTATAATCTTACAAAAGTTCTGTAAATTACAAATTCAATGAGTACTGTCTTAAGCAGATTAAAGGCAGGAGCAAACAGGTTTAGAAATATCACTATAGCCACAATATGGAGGGTAGACTGGAGGGAGCAGACAATAGTTACAAGATCTTTGTTATAAATTTCTATGAATTACAACTTTTTACTCAGAAAAAAATATTTTTTTTTTAATCCAGGAGTTATCCACACAGGAAACTAGCTTGAAAAATTTAAAGCTATTCTCATATTACTTGAAACCATGCCCCAAATATTGAGAAGGCTTTATGCTTCACAAACTATTTTCATATTCATTCAACAAACATTGATTTAGCACAACTAAGCATCAGGTGGAGCCCTGGTGGCATGGTGGTTAAAGAGCTCAGCAGCTAACCAAAAGATCGGCAGTTCAAATCCACCAGCCTCTCCTTGGAAACTCTCTGGGGCAGCTCTACTCTGTCCTATAGGGTAGCTGTGAGTCAGAATCACTTTGATGGCAACAGGTTTTAAGCATCAGATAGTGTTGTAGGCACGTGAATGAAATATACAAAATGCCGACTCTCATACATTTGCATTCATCATTTCCTTAGGCTTTCAGCACAGCCCTTTGACAAAGGTATTTCCAACTTGATAAGCTGCAGTACATGGCTGGAAAACTGTGCCCAGAAAAAGAAAGATAACTTGTTAGTGGAGCATGGAGAAGAAGGGGTGGGGGTGGGCTGACTATGAGACTTGAAATCATACATATCCAGGATCAAATCCCACTTTCGTCTCTTACTGTTTGTGATCATTGGCAAGTAGCTGAATTTTTGTCAGCCTGAATTTCCACTTGTATAAAATGGAGATGGTAGCAACAGCTAACACTCTATGTTGTTAGGTGCCATCAAGTTATTTCTGACTCATAGTGACCCTATGTACAAAAGCACAAAACATTACCGGGTCCTGCGCCATCCTCACAATCGATGCTATGCTTGAGCCCATTGCAGCCACTGCAGCCACTGTGTCAATCCATCTCCTTGAGGGTCTTCCTCTTTTTCACTGACTGTCTACCTTACCAAGCATGATGTCCTTTTCTGGGGCTGGTTGCTCCTGATAACATGTCCAAAGTAAATTAGATGAAAGTCTGGCCTTCCTCGTTTCTAAAGACAACTCTGGCTGTACTTCTTCCAAGACAAATTTATTCATTCTTCTGGCTGTCCATTCAATATTTTTAACCAACACCATAATTCAAAGGCATCAATGATTGTTTGGTCTTCCTTATTCATTGTCTAGCTTTCATATGCATTATGAGGCTATTGAAAATATCATGGCTTGGGTCAGGCACACCTTAGTCCTCAAAGTGACGTCTTTACTTTTTAACACTTTAAAGAGGTCGTTTGCAGAAGATTTGCCTAATGCAATACGTCATATGATTTCTTGACCACTGCTTCCACGAGTGTTGACTGTGGATCCAAGTAAAATGAAATCCTTGACAACTTCAATATTTTCTTTGTTTATCATGATGTTGCTTATCAGTCCAGTTGTGAGGATTTTTGTTGTGTTTATGTTGAGGTGTAATCCATACTGAAGGCTGCGGTATTTGATCTTCATTAGTAAGTGCTTCAAGTCCTCTTCACTTTCAGAAAGCAAGGTTGTGTCATCTGCATATTGCAGATTGTTAGTGAGTCTTCCTCCAATCTTGATGCCACATTCTTCTTCATATAGTCCAGCTTTTCAGATTATTTGCTTGGTATACAGATTGAATAAGTATGGTGAAATGATACAACCCTAACGCATACCTTTCTTGATTTTAAACCATGCGGCATTCCCTTGTTCTGTTCGAACGACTGCCTTTTGGTCTATGCACAGGTTCCTCATGAGCAGAATTAAGGGTTCTGAAATTCCCATTATGTTATAATCCACAGATGAACTGTTTTGCATAGTCAATAAAACACAGGTAAACATCTTTCTGGCGTTCTCTGCTTTCAGCCAAGATCTATCTGACATCAGCAATGATAGCCCTCATTCTATGTCCTCTTCTGGATCCGGCTTGACTTTATGGCAGTTCCCTGTCAATGTACTGCTGCAACCATTTTTGAATTATCTTCAGCAACATGTTGCTTGCATGTGATATTAATGATATTGTTTGATAATCTCTGCATTCTGCTGGATCACCCTTCTTCGATACAAGCACAAATATGGATCTCTTCCAGTCAGTTGGCCAGGTAGCTGTCTCCCAAATTTCTTGGTACAGATGAGTGAGCACCTCCAGTGCTGCATCTGTTTGTTGAAAGCTGTCAATTGGTATATGTCTTAGTTATTTAGTGCTGCTATAAAGAACTATCACAAGTGCATACGGTTTCAACAAACAGAAGTTTATTCTCTCACAGTCTAGGAGGCTAGAAGTCCAAATTCAGGGAGTCAGCTCCAGTAGAAGACTTTCTCTGTCAGCTCTGGAGGAAAAGCCTTGTCATCAACCTTTCCTTGGACTAGGAGCTTCTCTGCATAGGAACCTCAGGTCCAAAGGATACACTCTGCTCCTGGCATTGCTTTCTTGGTGGTATGAGGCTCCCAACCGTCTGCTGGCTTCCTTTTCCTTTTATCCCTTATAAGATAAAAAGTGATACAGGCCACACCCTAGGAAAACTCCCTTTACATTGGATCATGGATGTGACTTGAGTAAGGGTGTTACATCCCACCGTAATCTTCTTTAACATAATCTAATCTTGCCTCATTAATGACAGGCAGAGATTAGGATTTACAACATATGGGAAAATTACATCAATCACAAAATGGAGGACAACCACGCAATACTGAGAATCGTGGCCTAACAAAGTTGACACAAATTTTGGGGGAACAAAATTCAATCTATGACACTCCACCTTTTGCCCCCCCCAAAATTCATGTCCTTGTCACATGTAAAACACATTCACCCTATCATGTCATAACAAAAGTCTTTATCAACTCCAAGTCCAAAATCCAAAAATTCTTCCCCATCTGTGAAATCTAGAATACAAGTTATCTGCTTCAAATGTACAATGGTGCAAGGTGGACATTTCCATTACAAACGGGAGAAATTGGGGGGAAAGAAGGCAGAACAGGCACCAATCAAGTTAGCAGAACACATTATATTAGCCCTGAAGGCTTGAAAATAATCCTCTTTTCTCTGAGACCATTCACACAATAGCCCTGCCCTCCAGACTCTAGGTATTGGCCACACTCTCTGGATTCTGAGTGGAGTCCTCTAGGCCCTGGGCTTCAGCTCCACCTTCCAGGCCCACTGGAACAGCAACTCTGCTCCCTCGGCTTTAGGCGGCCCCATTCCCCTAGTCCATGTGAGTTGCAGCTCCATCCTTAGAAACACGAAGGGCCGTGGCTCCACACTTTGAGACCCCAGAGGTTGTAGCCATACCCTTTGAGACGGAGGCAGCTCTGCTTCCTGTGTTCCTTGTCTCTTCAGCTTCTGCTTCCTGGTTCCTTGGCCTTTTGGCTCTTCGGGCCTCACCACCCGCTTCTTTCCTTCTGGGGAAACTGTTCCAAAGCTCTGTAGCTCCACCAGTAAGTGCCCACCTACTCCACCAGGAAGCCTACTACACAAAAGCACTCAGTTCTATTGCTCTGTGGGTTGGCTCCAGTGCCATCTCATACTAGTCTCCTGGTTCTGTGGCTGCCATTTCTCTGATGCTACTTCTCACCTCTGCCCTGTCACTTGTGTAACAGCTCTCCTCATTTCCTTCTGACTCCTCACCGTAATTGTCTGACATCCATAATTCCAGCAACAGTCTCTTCAAGGCAAGAGCTTCCACATTTTAGATATCTGTTAGAATAGCACCCCACTCTCCCTGTACCAAATTCTTAGTTATCTGGTACTGCTATAATAGAAATACCACAAGTGGATGGTTTCAACAGTTCATTCTCTCACTATCTAGGAGGCTAGAAGTCCAAATTCAGGGAGTCAGCTCCAGTGGAAGACTTTCTCTGTTGCTCCGGAGGAGGGTCCTTGTCATCAATCTTTCCCTGGACTAGGAGCTTTTTGGCACAGGAACCCCAGGTCCAAAGGATGCAGTCTGCTTCTGGTGCTGCTTTCTTGGTGGTATGAGATCCCCAACCCTCTGCTTGCTTCCTTTTCGTTTTATCCCTTATAAGATAAAAGGTGATGCAGGCCACACCCTAGGGAAACTCCCTTTACATTGAATCAGGGATGTGACCTGAGTAAGAGTCTTATATCCCACCCTAATCCAGTTTAACATAATCTAATCTTGCCTCATTAACCACAGGCAGAGATTAAGTTTGACAACATATGGGAAAATTACGTCAATCACAAAATGGAGGACAACCACACAATACTGGGAATCATGGCCTAACAAAGTTAACACATATTTTGAGGGACACAATTGAATTCATGACACTATTCCATAAATTTCTGGGGACTTGTTTTTTGCCAATGCCATGGGTGCAGAGTGGACTTCTTCCTGATCATATGCTACTTCTTGAAATGGTTGAACATTGACCAATTCTTTTTGGTATAGTGACTCTTTGTATTCCTTCCATCTTCTTTTGATGCTTCCTGCATTGTTCAATATTTTGCCCATAGAATCCTTAAAAATTGCAACTCAAGGCTTGAATTTTTTTTCAATTCTTTCAGCTAGAGAAATGCCAAGTATGTTCTTCCCTTTTGGTTTTCTAACTCTAGGTCTTTGTACATTTCATTATAAAACTTTATTCAATGTATTGATGAGAAATAAGTCAAATTATGGACAAATTATGGACACTTTATGAAGTATTTTCCAAACATGAAGTTTTATTATGAATTGATTTGAATTGAACAGAAAAAAAAAACCTACTGCTTTCAAGTCGACTCCAACTCATAGCGACCTTATAGGACAGAGTAGAACTGCCTCCATAGTGTTCCCAAGGCTGTAAATCTCAACGGAAGCAGTCTCACACATCTTGTCCCATGGAGCAGTTAGTAGGTACAAACTGCTGACCTTTTGGTTAGTAGCCAGGTACTTTAGCCACTGTGTCACTAGGGCTCCTACATAAATTGAAAAGGGTTAGTATAAAACTTCATTGTACAGCACTATATCAGACAATGTTCTGTGGTTATTCATAAGGTTTTCACTGACCAGTTTTTTCAGAAGTAGACCACTAAGTCCTTCTTCCTGGTCTTAGTTAAGAAGCTCCACTGAAACCTGTCCACTATGAGCAACACTGCTGGTATTTGAAATACCAGTGGCATAGCTTCCAGCATCACAGCAACACACAAACCATCACAGTATAACAAACTGACAGAAGAATGCAAAAGAGACGAGTGTGTGAATCATAACAAACTGTGGACAAAATTGCAAGAAGGAAAATTTCAGAACACTTAATTATGCACATCAGGAACCTGTACATAAACCAAGAGGCAGTCGTTCGAATGAACAAGGGGATATTGTGTGGTTTAAAATCAGGAAAGGTGTGCATTGGGATTGTATACTTTTGCCATACTTATTCAATCTGTTTAGTGAGCAAATAATCTGAGAAGCTGAACTATATGAAGAAGAACCTGGCATCAGGTTTGGAGGAAGACTAATTAACAGTCTGCAATATGCAGATGACACAATCTTGCTTGCTAAAAGTGAAGAGGACTTGAAGCACATACTGACGAAGATCAAAGACTGCCGCCTTCAGTATTGATTACATCTCAACACAAACACAACAAAAATCCTCACAACTAGACCATAAGCAACATCATGATAAATGAAGAAAATATTGAAGTTGTCAAGGATTTCATTTTACTTGGAGCCACAATCAATGTCCATGGAAGAAGCAGTCAAGAAATCATATGACGTATTGCATTAGACAAACTGCTGCAAAAGACCTCTTTAAAGTGTTCAAAAGCAAAGATGTCACTTTGAGGACTATGGTGTGCCTGACCCAAACCATGGTACCTTTAATCACTTCATATGCATGTAAAAGCTGAACAATGATAAGGAAGATCAAAGAAGCATTGATGCTTTTGAATTATGGTGTTGGCAAAGAATATTGACTATACCATGGATTGCCAGAAGAACGAACAAATCTGTCTTGGGGAGACTTTTGGTAACATGGCACTCTAGGCAGAAGCTCCACGCCATCCTTCCACAGCAAAGATCGGAAAAACCAAGCCAAACAGATAAAACAGCAATCCTGAAACCCTAAAACATCAAATGAAGAGATAAAGAACTCAGCCAAGCACCAAATGGAATAAGAAACTGACAGAGAACAGAGAGCTAGGAGATACACATGGAGAGGTCCCCTATCAGCTAATACAGCACAGATCCACCATCTTGGACTACTATCAGAGACCAGCAAATAGGGGGTACAAGAAAGCAGCTTCATGGAGCTTCCAGCAGGAGACAGAACAACTGGTAATTGGTGATATACACTTTCCCACCTCCCACCCTTCCTCCCCCCCACTCGGCCTCCTTTGCTTCCCGTGGCCACAGTCTCTTGGCTGGGAAGCGCCAGCGGCTTGGATTCCACCAACTTGCACTGGCCGACTCCCTGAGTGCCATTTGTTGGCTGCTGGTGTTGCTTTTTTCCACTTCAGTTGATTTCTTCCTTACCTCTCACTACCTCCCCGTCCTTTCACTCAACTACCTGGCTCCATGCACCATCTTCGCTTCCTTCTAAGGGGCTGCAGAGCTCCATTCGAGTATGGAACTGCTTCCCGGTCTGTGCTTCCATGCTGGTGAGATTCCGGGGCTTTTTTTGTTTGATTGTTTGCTCTGAATTGTTTGTTTGTTTTCTTTTTCTTTTCTCGAGTTGGGAGCCGGTTCTGGCCGGGCAGTGCTATGCAGCTTGGGACCTATCCCCTCAGCTTGCACAGATGCGCAGAGGGATCCCTGAGCACATTTCTTTTCTCTTGGGTTTTTTTTTTTTTCCTGTTTTTTCAGGAGACTTTTCTTGCTCTTTGTTTTAAATTTGTTTTCTTTTCTTTTTCCTTTTTTTTCCTTTTTGTCTTTCTTCATTATCAATTTCTCTTCTCTATATACCTTCCTTCTCTTCCCATCCCCTGAATACCTGGCACAGAATACCTCTATGCCTTCTAGCCAGGCTGTACTTTAACACCTTGGAACAACTTCCCCAGACCTCATAGCTGTACCGGAGGGATATCTAGGGGCTTTGCTGTTCTTTTTTCTTTCTAATTTTTATTTATTCATTCTTTTCTTTTTTTCTTCTTCTTCTTCTTCTCCTTTTTGTTTTTCTCCATTTCATAGTCTCTCATCTCTCCACTCCAATGGCAAGCTGCACTCTTTTTTATTTGTAAGTTTTTGGCTCCTGTTCCTCTCTCCTCTCTCCCATACCCATCTGAGCTCCATACATCACAATCTCCCTCTTCCGTCCTGCCTACCTGCACAATGTGCTTAACATCACACCACCAAGCACCACAGGCACAGCCGACCAGAACCTGCCCTGCACTGATTACCAACTCACCCTGTTGGCTGTAGTAAGTGCCACAAACAACCCATCCCAGCAACTCCTCTTCAGCTGGACCTGCCCTGCTGTACCATATCTGAGCAATTGACCTCGCCAATTGGAGAAGCAGACAAAATCTATCGTGCCCACAGACAGGAAAACAACAAAGAACACACAGCCCACCTGCTCAGACATAACCAAATTAAAAGGACAAAACAAACAAATCTACAATCAATAAATGAGAAAAATAACTACTGAATGTCCCGAAGACAGCAGACAATATCAAACCATTTACAAAAGCAGGACAGGACGATTCCAGTAGGTATCCAAAATAAAACACCAGATGACTTTCCAGGGGAAGAAAAGGCACTAAAACAACCTGATAGGGAAGTCAAATCTCTAATATTCAGAATTATCCAAGCGTTGAAGCAAAAAGCAGAAAAAAATGAGGAAAAAATAGACTAATTTATGGAAAAAGCAGAAAAACTCATGGAAAATACAAATCAAAAAATGGAAGAATTCAGGAAAATAATGCAGGAACAAAATGCCAAAATAAATCCACAACTAGAAATTATACAAAAACAACAATTAGAAATCCAAATGATAAACAACAAGATTTCAGAAGTGGACAGTGTCATAGAAGGGCTAAGGAGTAGATTTGAAAAGGTGGAAGACCATGATCAGCAGAATTGAAGACAAACACTTGGCTACAACTCTGAGGAAAACTCAGAAAAAAGAAC
>NW_004444102.1:0-12486 GCF_000243295.1 Trichechus manatus latirostris | reverse complement strand
AAAGCCCTGGCCCAGATGGTTTCACTGTAGAATTCTACTAAACATTCAGAAAAGAGATTACATCAGTACTATTCAAACTATTTCAGAACACAAAAAAGGAAGGGATACTTTCAAATTTATTCTATAAAGCCAGCATAACCCTGACACCAAAACCAGAGAAAGACACCACAAAGAAAAATTACAGACCAATATCTCTCATGAATATAGATGCAAAACTTCTCAACAAAACTCTAGCCAATAGAATTCAGCATTATATCAAAAAAATAGTACACCACAACCAAGTGGTATTCATACCAGGTATGCAAAGATGGTTCAACATTCGAAAATCAATCAACGTAATCCACCACATAAATAAAATAAAAGAATCACATGATCATCTGAATTGATGCAGAAAAGGCATTTGACAAAGTCCAACACCAATTCCTGACAAAAACTCTCACTAAAATAGGTATAGAAGGGTAATTCCTCAACATAGTAAAGGGCATCTATAGAAAACCAACAGCCAACATCATTCTTAATGGAGAGAGGCTGAAAACATTCCCTTTGAGAACAAGAACAAGACAAGGATTCCTTTTATCACCACTCCCATTTAACATTATACTGTAAGTCCCGGCTAGAGCAGTGAGGCAAGAAAAAGAAATAAAGGGCATCCAAATTGGTAATGAAGAAGTAAAACTGTCCCTATTTGCAGATGATATGATACTATACTTAGAAAACCCAAAAGACTCCATGAGAAAACTACTGGAACTAATAGAAAGATTCAGCAGAGTAGCAGGATACAAGACAAACATACAAAAATCAGTTGGATTCCTATACACCAATAAAGAGAACAATGAAAAAGAAATCAGGAAAATACCTTTTATTATAGCCCTTAAAAAAATTAAATTCTTAGGAATAAATCTAATCAGGTATGTAAAAGACCTATACAAAGAAAACGACAAAACATTACTACAAGAAACCAAAAGAGACCTACATAAATGGGAAAACATACCATGCTCACGGATAGGTAGACTTGGCATTGTGAAAGTGTCAGTTTTACGAAAAACCAAACCCATTGCCATCAAGTCAATTTTGACTCATAGTAACCCTATAGGACAGAGTAGTACTGCCCCATAGGGTTTCCAAGGAGTGCCTGGTGGATTCGAACTGCCGACTTTTTGGTTAGCAGCCATAGCTCTTAACAATTACACCACTAGGGTTTCCATTTTTCCCAAAGCAATCTACAAATACAATGCAATCTCAATCCAAATACCAACAGCATTATCTAAAAAGATGGAAAAACTAATCCTTAACTTTTTATGGAAAAGGAAGAGTCCCGGATAAGTAAAGCACTATTGAAGATGAAGAATAAAGTAGGAGGACTTGCAGTACGTGACCTCAGAACCTATTATACAGCTACAGTAGTCAAAACAGCCTGGTACTGGTACAACAACATATGGACCAATGGAAGAGAATTGAGAAACCAGATGTAAATGCATCCATCTATGGTAACCTGATACTCGTCCAAGGCCCAAAGTCCATCGAATGGGGAAAAGACAGTCTTTTTAACAAATGGTGCTGGCAAAACTGGATGTCCATCTGCAAAAAAAGTGAAACAAGACCTATACCTCACACCACACACAAAAACTAATTCAAAATGGATCAAAGACCTAAATATAAAGCCAAAACCTATAAAGATCATAGAAGAAAAAAATAAGATCAATGCTAGAGGCCACAATACACATTAACAGGATACAAACCATAACTAACAATACACAAACACCAGAAGATAAGCTAGATGACTGGGATCGTCTAAAAATTAAACACATATGCTCATCAAAATACTTCACCAAAAGAGTAAAAACAGTGCCTACAAACTGGGGAAAAAAATTTGGCTATGACAAATCCGACAAAGACCCAATCTCTAAAATCTACAGGAAAATCCAACATCTCTGCAACAAAAAGACAAATAATCCAATTAAAAAATGGGCAAAGAAAGTGAACAGACACTTCACCAAAGAAGACATTCAAGCGGCTAACAGACACATGAGGAAATGCTCACGATCACTAGCCATTAGAGAAATGTGAATCAAAACCACAATGAGATACCATCTCACCCCGGCATTACTGGCAAGAATCAAAAAAACTGGAAATAACAAATGTTGGAGAGGCTGCGGGGGGATTGGAACTCTTATGCAAAATGGTACTATCATTTTGGAAAACAATATGGCACTTCCTTAAAAAGGTAGAAATAGAAATTGCCATATGATCCAGCAATCCCACTCCTAGGAATATATCCTGGAAAAATAAGAGCAGTCCCACTGATAAACATATGCACCCCCATGTTCATTGCAGCACGACTCACAATAGCAAAAAGATGGAAACAACCTAGGTGACCCTCAACAGATGAGTAGATAAACAAACTAGGGTACATATACACAATACAACACTATGCAATGATAAAAAAAACAATGATGAATCTGTGAATCATCTCACAACATGAATGAATCTGGAGGGCATTATACTGAGTGAAATAAGTCAGTCACAAAAGGACGAATATTGTATGCAACCGCTACTATAAAAACTCATGAAAAGGTTTACACACAAAAAGAAACAATCTTTGATGGTTACAAGGGAGGGGAGAGGTGACGAGGGAAAAAACACTAAATAGATAATAGATAAGTGGTAACTTTGGTGAAGGGTAAGGCAGTACACAATACTGGGAAAGCCAGAATAACCTGTCCAACGCAAGGTCATGGAAGCTCCATAGGCACATCCAAACTCCCTGAGGGATCAAATTACTGGGCTGAGGGCTGTGGGGACCATGGTCTCAGGGAACATCTAGCTTAACTGGCATAACATAGTTTGTAAAGAAAATGTACATTATATCTACTTTGGTAAGTAGTGTCTGGGGTCTTAAAAGCTTGTGATTGGCCATCTAAGATACTCCACTTGTCTCACACCTTCAGGAGCAAGGGAGAATGAAGAAAACCAACAACACAAGGGAAAGATTAGTCCGAAGGACTAATGGACCACAATCACCACAGCCTCCACCAGACTGAGTTCAGCACAGCTAGATGGTGCCCTGACAGGGATAACAATAGACAGTCCTGGATAGAGCTGCAGAAAAACGTAACTCACAAAAAAAAAAAAAGATCAGACTTACTGGTCTGACAGAGACTGGAGAAATCCTGAGAGTATGGCCGTGCACACCCTTTTAGCTCGGTAATGAAGTCACTCCGGTGGTTCACCCTTCAGCCAAAGACTAGACAGGCCCATAAAACGAGACTAAATGGGCAGACCACCCAAGGGCAAGGATGAGAAGACATGAGGGGGCGGGAAAGCTGGTAATGGGGAACCTAATGTCAAGAAGAGGAGTGCTGACACGTCATGGGGTTGGCAACCAATGACACAAAGCAATATGTGTATTAATTGTTTAATGAGAAGCTAGTTTGCTCTGTACACCTTCATCTAAAGTACAATAAGAAAGAAATGCTTATATTACAAAGGAAAAAAAGAATAAATTATTGAACAATATCATTAATATCAAATGCAAGTAAAATTTTTCTGAAGATAATTCAAAAATGGTTGCAGCAGTGCATCAACAGCGAAAGGCCAGAAATTCAAGCCAGATTCAGAAGAGGACGTAGAATAAGGGATATCATTACTGATGTCAGATGGATCTCAGCTGAAAGCAGAGAATATCAGAAAGATGTTTACCTGTGTTTTACTGACTATGCAAAGGCATTCAACTGTGTAGATCATAACAAATTATGAATAACATTGCAAAGAGTGGGATTTCCAGAACAATTAATTTTGCACATGAGGAACCTATACATAGAAAAAAGGTAGTCTTTCAAACAGAACAAGAGGATATTGCATGGTTTACAATCAGGAAAGGTGTGTGTCAGGGCTGTATACTTTCACCATAGTTATTCAATCTGTATGCTGAGCAAATAATCTGATAATCTGTACTATATGAAGAAGAACGGGCATCAGGATTGGAAGAAGACTCATTAACAACCTGCAATATGCAGATGACACAACCTTGCTTGCTGAAAGCAAAGAGGACTTGAAGCACTTACTGGTGAAGATCAAAGACTACAACCTTCAGTATGGATTACTCCTCAACATAAAGAAAACAGAAATCTTCACAAGTGGACCAGTAAGTAACATCATGAAAAAAGGAGAAAATGTTGAGTTGTCAAGCATTTCATTTTACTTGGATCCACAATCAATGCCCAAAGAAGCAGCAGTGAAAAAAACACATGATGTATTGCATTGAGCAAATTTGCGGCAAAAGACCCCTTTAAAGCATTAAAAAGGAAATATGTCACTTTGAGGACTAAAGTATGACTAACCCAAGCCATTGTATTTTCAATCACCTCATAAGCATGTGAAAGCCGGACAATGAATAAGGAAGACCAAAGAAGAATTGACACCTTTGAATTCTGGTGTTGGTGAAAAATATTGAATATACCATGGACTCTCAGAGGAACGAACAAACGTGTCTTGGAAGTACAGACAGAATGCTCCTTAGAAGCAAGGACGGTGACACTTCGTCTCACATAGTTTGGACATGTTTTCAGGAGGAACCAGTCTCTGGAGAAGGACAACATGCTCGATATAGTAGAGGGTCAGTGAAAGATAGGAAGACCCTTCAGGAGATAGACTGACACAGTGGTTGCAACAATAGGTTCAAGCATAACAACGACTGTGAGGATGGCACAGGACCGGGTAGTGTTTCGTTCTGTTGTGCATAGGGTCGCTGTGAGTCCGAACCAACTCAACGGCACCTAACACAACAACAGTCTTACCTGACTGTGACAGATGCATGTTTAAAAGGTAAACTAGGCCAGCCAGTAGGATATGCAATGGAAAGTGAGTCGCTGTGTTTTCTGCTATCCCAGCAGAAAACAGCAACCAGCGTTCATCCGTGTACACAAGAACACACCCTGGGGGATTCCAAGAAATAATGAAAGAAGATGCTGAAAAAGACAGGCTTGCTGTGGTCTAGAAGGCAGGAGCTAGAAGCCAATGAAAGGTGAATGCCAGCGTCAATGTCAATTATACTCCCAGGCCAGTGAAGCCTGAGATATCTGGGTCAAACACTTAAGTGAATACACTGGTCAAGAGCTCAGATGTGATCTGGAAAGCTGCCTACCAGTTTTACTGACCTGTAAAATGAGAATAATAATAGCACTTATCTCATAGCCTTGGGGCAAAGATTAATAAGTATATAGCATTTAGCATAATGCTTGGCACAAAGTACATAAACAAATGTTAACAATGATTTTTAATTAAATTACTCATAAAATTACCTCTTCTGTTAAATATTTCAGTACCACAATAAGATATGCATTTGAAAGTGCTGTGGGAGTTATTTTTTGTCATTATTCTTTCCTTCCATGAAAACCCACCAATTATCCCAAACCTGAAATGAACCGTTGTGGAAATACCCATTGCTGTCAAGTAGATTCCTACTCATAACTACCCTACAGAACAGAGTAGAACAGCCCCATAGGGTTTCCAAGGCTGTAATCTCTATGGAAGCAGACTGCCACATCTTTCCCCCATGGAGCGGTTGGTGAGTTCAAACCACCAACCTTTTGTTTAGCAGCTTACTGCTTAACTACTGCACCAACAGGGCTCCTTTCTGGAAATACACGGAGACTAGAAAACTGGTTAAGGGGTGAGGGCAACCCAACAACAAGTCAGCGAAGAGAAAAATCATTTTCCCAGCTTCATGCTGCTAGTAAAAGGTGGGTAGAAAAAGACAGGAATGTAAAGATGCTGTCTCTTTACTCCTCCAGCTCCCAGGTCCTTGGGGCTTCAGTTGCTTGGAAAACTAGAGGAGGTAGTGGTTATGTCTGAGACTGGGGGAACACAACAGGGCTGGCAGTCGTCACACATGACAGCAGCAAAAGGAAGATGCCACTTCATGGTGCACTAGGTTCTCCGCTTTTAGGATGCCAACTACCCACTGCCAGGATGAAGAGGGCAGCCTGAACTCCTGAACCTAGTGCCCTCACACTGTACCCATCAGCATCTCCAATCCCTGGACTTTCCGTGAATTCCTACCACCAGCTCTTCAGCCTCAGTCAGTCCTAGGCTAGCAGGGATCTTGCTGTTCATTTCAATCACTTACACAGACCGGTGCCTCATCATCAGCTGTGGGCAGGATGAGCTGCAGTCTTCGCAGCCAGGCAGCACTCCAACCGGCTGTCAAATCCTAATCCTGTCCCTGGGAATCAGAGTTGCACTTCCTCGTTTTCGAGTATATTTGCTCCTTTTGAGTGTTGATTTTTTCAAAGGCAGACACCAGTCTTATACCACTGGGAAAATGTTTCAGAAAGCAACTGGAGGTATAAGGACAGTTTTTTCTACCAAAACTGAAAACTTCAGTGGATTAAGTTAACCAGTTTCAATGAGAACACTGTATTTTGCTTTCTCTCTCTTGCAGGGAATTGGAAACATGCAAGGGCAGCTAACATAATGTTTACTTAGGAAAACTACACCTCAGTGGATGCAGTTAAGCAGCTTGAAGGAGAACGCTGTATTTTGCTTTCTCTTTCTTTCAGTGAATTAGGAACTTACACTTGCTGCTAACATAGTCTTTACTCAACAAAACTACAACGCTGCCGCTGTCCTATAACAGAACGGGAAAAATGTGGTTTATCCGCTCCTTTAGGGATACTGTCTATAAGGCGGCATTCTCAGCGGCACAGTACAGAATGCCTCCCGGAAAGCTGTAAAATCCGCAGGGCTTCAGCTACTCTAATGGGAGAAAAGTTAAACCCTTTACTCACGTAGAAAATGCAGAGGCAACATTCTTAGGCATGTAACACCCAGGGAATTTCAAACACAGTAAGTGAATCCTTCTCACTTCAACAGTCAGACTGAGAGCAGCAACTGCCTTTTCTTCCTCTTTCTGGCAGGGAAGAAGCTACATGCTCGCGTTAAGCACACAAGCTTCAGTCAGCAAAACTGAAACACTTCTGCCATCCTCTAGCTGAAGGCAAACCATCTGCCTGTTTTGCTTTTAATGCCAAAAGTACCTTGATTCCCTGTTATGCAAAGTTCCCTTTAAAAACCAGGGGATTCAAGTGTTTGCAAGGCAGGCACTCTCCAGTCTTATCCCACTGAGAGAACATTTGAGAAGTCATCTGGTGGTGTACGGACTGTTTCTTCTACCAAAACTGAAAACATCAGTGGAAGAAGTTAAGCAGCTTGAAGGAGCATGCTGTATTTTGCTTTCTCTTTCATGCAGTGAATCGGCAACTTACACTTGCTGCTGACATAGTCTTTTACGCAGCAAGACTACACCGCTGCCGCTGTTGCATACCAGAATGGGAGAAGCACGGTTTCTCTTCTCCTTTAGAGATACCGTCTGTAAGGCGGGGTTCTCGGCTGAACAACGTAGAATGCCTCCCTAAAGCTGTAAATCCAGCAGGGCTTTAGCTACTCAAACGGGAGAAAAATCCAACCCTTTACCCAGGTACACAGTCACAGGCAACATTCTTATGCATGTAACACAGATGGATTTTCAAACACAGTAGGTGAATCCTTTGCACTTCATCCCCAGACTGAGAGAACAGGCTTTTGCTTCTTCTTTCTGGCAGGGAAGAGGCTACATGCGCACGTTAAGCACACAAGCTTTAGTCAGCAAAACTGAACCTCTTCTGCCATCCTCTAGCTGAAGGCAAATAATCTGCTTGTATTTCTTTGAATGCCAAAAGTAGCTTGATTCCCTGTTATGCAAAGTTCCCTTTGATAAGTAAGGGATTCAAGTACTTGCAAGGCAGGCACTCTCAAGTCTTATCTCACTGAGAGAACTTTTGAGAAAGCAGCTGCTGTTGAGTGGACTGTTTCTTCTACCAAAACTGAAAACTTCAGTGGATGCAGTTAAGCAGCGTCAAGGAGAACGCTGTATTTTGCTTCCTTTTTCATGCAGTGAATTGGGAACTTACACTTGCTGCTAACTTAGTCTTTCACTCAGCAAGACTACAGCGCTGCCTCTGTCCTACACCAGAACGGGAGAAACGCCGTTTCTCTTCTCCTTTAGCGATACCGTCTGTAAGGCGGCTTTCTCGGCTGCACAGCACAGAATGACTCCTGGAAAGCTTTAAACCCCGCATGGCTTCAGCTACTCGAACAGGAGAAAAATCAAACCCTTTATCCAGGTAGACAATGCACAGGCAACATTCCTAGGCATGTAACATAGAGGGATTTTCAAATAAGGTAAGGGAAAACTTCTCACTTCAACCCCCAGACTGAGAGCAGCAACTGCCTTTTCTTCCTGTTTCTGACAGGGAAGAAGCTACATGCTCGCGTTAAGCACACAATCTTTAGTCAGCAAAACTGAAACTCTTCTGCCATCTTCTAGCTGAAGGCAAGCAATCTGCCTGTTTTGCTGTGAATGCCAAAAGTATCTTGATTCCCTGTTATGCAAAGTTCCCTTTGAAAAGCAGGGGATTCAAGTATTTGCAAGGCAGGCACTCTCCAGTCTTATCCCACTGAGAGAACCTTTGAGAAGTCAGCTTGTGTTGTGAGGAGTGTTTCTTCTACCAAAACTGAAAACTTCAGTGGATGAAGTTATGCAACTTGAGGAGAAAGCTGTATATTGCTTTCTCTTTCATGCACTGAATTGGGATCTTACACTTCCTGCTAACATAGTCTTTATTCAGAAAAACAGCGGCACCGCCACTGCCTTACACCAGAACCGGAGAAAGGCGCCTTCGCTTCTCCTTTAGAGATAACGTCTGTAAGGGGGCATTCTTGTCCTCAGAGCACAGAATGCCTCCCAGGAAGCTGTAAACCCCTCAGGGCTTCAGCTACTTGAACGGAAGAAAAATCAAACCCTTTACCCAGGTAGACAATGCACAGGCAACATTCTTAGGCATGCAACACAGAGGGATTTTCAAACACAGTTAGTGAATCCTTCTCACTTCATCGCCAGACAGAGAGCAACTGCCTCTTGCTTTCTCTCTCTGGCACGGAAGAAGCTACATGCTGGTGTTAAGCACGCAAGATTTAGTCAGCAAAACTAAAACTCTTCTGCCATCTTCTAGCTGAAGGTGCACAGTCTACCTGTTTTCCTTTGAAAGCCAAAAGTACTTTCAATCTCTGTTATTCAAAGTTCCCTTTGAAAACTGGGGGATTCCAATACTTGCAAGGCAGGCACTCTCCAGTCTTCTCCCACTGAGAGGACATTTGAGAAAGCAGCTTGTGGTGAGCGGACTCTTTCTTCTAACAAAACTGAAAACTTCAGTAGATTCAGTTAAGCAGCTTGAAGGAGAAGGCTGTATTTGGCTTTCTCTTTCATGCGCTGAATTGGGAATTCCAATACTTCCAAGGCAGGCAATCTGCAGTCTTCTGCCACTGAGAGAACATTTGAGAAAGCAGCTTCGGGTGGGCAGACTATTTCATCTAACGAAATTAAAACTTCAGTAAATTCAGTTAAGCAGCATGAAGTAGAATGCTGTTTTTTGCTTTTTCTTCTTGCGGTAGATCGGTAACTTATACTTGCTACAAACATACTTTTTACTCAGCCAAACTGTGGCCTGGCTTATTCGTGTTCCAGAACAGCAGAAACACAGTTTCTCTTCTCCTTTAGCGATACCGTCTGTAAAGCAGTATTCTCAGCTGGGCAGCAGACACTCCCTACCGGAACTCTGTAAGCACTGAAAGGTATCAACTATTTGAACCGCAGAAGAGTCATACACTTTACAGAGGTAGACAATGCACAGGCAACATTCTTAGGCAAGTAACACAGAGGGATTTTCAAACACAGAAAGTGAACCGTTCTCCCTTCATCCCCAGACTGAGACCAACAAGCTCTTGCTTTCTCTTTCAGGCAGGGAAGAAGCTACATGCTCCTGTTAAGCACACAAGGTTTAGTCAGCCAAACTGTACCTCTTCTGCTGTCCTCTAGCTGAAGGCAGACAATCTGCCTGTTTGGCTTTGAAAGCCATTAGAACCTTCATTCCCTGGTATGTAAAGTTCCCTTTGAAAATCAGGAGATTCAAATACTTGCAAGGCCTGCACTCACCAGCCTTCTCCCACTGAGAGAACATTTGAGAAAGCAGCTTGGGGTGGGCTGACTCTTTCTTCTAACAAAACTGAAAACTTCAGTAGATTCAGTAAGCAGCTTGAAGGAGAACGCTGTATTTTGCTTTCTTTTTCATTTGGTGAATTGGGAACTTACACTTCCTGCTAACAAAGTTTTTACGCAGCACAACTACGCTTTTGCCTCATTCGTGTTCCAGAAAGGCAGAAACGCGGTTTCTCTTCTTCTTTAGCGATACCGTCTGTAAAGCGGTATTCTCAGCCGCGCAGCACAGAATGCCTCCCGGAATGCTGCAAACCCTGAACGGCTTCAACTACTTCAAATGGAGAAAAGTCAAACACTTTATCAAGGTAGACAATGCACAGACAACTTTCTTAGGCATGTAACACTGAGGGATTTTCAAACACAGAAAGGGAATCTTTTTCCCTTCATCCCCAAACTGAGAGCAGCAAGCTCTTGTTTCTCTTTCAGGCTGGGAAGAAGGTACATGCTCGTGTTAAGCACACAAGGTTTAGTCAGCAAAACTGAACCTCTTCTGCTGTTCTCTAGCTGAAGGCAGACAATCTGCCTGTTTGGCTATCTAAGCTAGCAATACCTTCATTCCTGTAATGCAAAGTTCCCTTTGAAAACCAGGGCATTCAAATTCTTGCTAGGCCTTCACTCTGCTGCCTTCTCCCACTGAGACAACATTTGAGAAAGCAGCTTGTAGTGTGCGGACTCTTTCTTCTAACAAAACTGAAAACTTCAGTAGATTCAGTTAAACAGCTTGAAGGAGAACGCTGTATTTTGCTTTCTCTTTCATGGGGTGAATTGGGAACTTACACTTGCTGCCAGCAAATTTTTACACAGCACAACTACGGTTTTGCCTCATTCGTGTTCCAGAACGGGAGAAACGCGGTTCCTCTTCTCCTTTAGCGATACCATCTGTAAAGCTGTATTCTCAGCCACGCAACACAGAATGCCTCCCGAAATGCTGGAAACCCTGAACGGCTTCAACTACTTGAAAGGGGATAAGTCATACAAATTATCCAGGTAGACCATGCACAGGCAACTTTCTTAGGCATGTAACACAGAGGGATTTTCAAACACAGAAAGTGAATCGTTCTCCCTTTATCCCCAGACGGAGAGCAACAGGCTCTTACTTTCTATTTCAGGCAGGAAGAAGCTACATGCTCCTGTTAAGCACACAAGGTTTAGTCAGCCAAACTGAACCTCTTCTGCTGTCCTCTAGCTGAAGAGAGAAGATCTGCCTGTTTGACTTTGAAAGCCAGTAGTACCTTCATTCACAGGTATGCAAAGTTCGCTTTGAAAACCAGGGTATTCAAATACTTGCTAGACCTGCACTCTCCAGCCTTCTCCCACTGAGAGAACATTTGAGAAAGCAGCTTATGATGGGCGGACTCTTTCTTCTAACAAAACTGAAAACTTCAGTTGATTCAGTTAAGCAGCTTGAAGGAGACCGCTGTATCTTGTTTTCTCTTTCATGTGGTGAATTGAGAACTTACACTTGCTGCTAACAAAGTTTTTACGCAGCACAACTATGGTTTTGCTTCATTCGTGTTCCAGAATGGGACAAATGCTGTTTCTCTTATCCTTTAGCGATACCGTCTGTATAGCGGTCTTCTCAGCCCCGCAGCACGGAATGCCTCCCGGATTGCTGGAAAGTCTGATTGGCTTCAAGGACTTGAAAGGGTGAAAAGTCATACACTTTATCCATGTAAACAATGCACAGGCATCTTCCTTAGGCATTTAACACAGAACGATTTTCAAACACAATAAGTGATTCCTTTTCAAACCCCAGACTGAAAGCAACAGGCTCTTGCTTTCTCTTTCTGATAGGGAAGAAGCTACATGCTCCCATTAATCACACAAAGTTTAGTCAGCAAAACTGAACCTCTTCTGCCATCCTCTCGCTGAAGGCAAACAATCTGCCTGTTTTGCTTTGAAAGCCAAAACTACCTTCTTTCCCTGTTATAGAAAGTTCTCTTTGAAATCCAGGGGATTCAATTACTTGCAAAGCAGGTACTCTCCAGTCTTCTCCATCTGAGAGAAGATTTCAGAAGGCAGCTTCTGGTTGGTGGACTGTTCCTTCGAAAAAAATTGAAAACTTCTGTAGATTCAGTTAAGCAGCTTGAAGGAGAACGCTGTATTTTGCTGTCTCTTTCATGCGGTGAAAAGGGAACTTACACTTGTTGTTAACATAGTTTTAACTGAGCAAAACTGCGGCTCAGCCTCAGTAGTGTTTCTGAAGGGGAGAAATACCGTTTCTCTTCTCCTTTAGAGATATCTTCTGTAGAGCAGGAGAGACCCCTCAGCAGAGAGCAGCAGGGGATGCCATGGTGGGCTTCCTGACCCATGGAGAGAGAAAGCTGAATGACTTTAGGGAAAGGCCTAGGGCCAGGGAGAGTCATACCTGCAAGCATGATTGGGAAGAGGCT
>NW_004444101.1:6113500-6115278 GCF_000243295.1 Trichechus manatus latirostris | reverse complement strand
ATCCAAGTTGAAGCATAACTGTAACCATCCCAGCCAGCATTACTCCGTACTGCCAGACATACACTATTAATGTGCAAGATAGTCAGACAGCAGACTGTTTCCTATTGTAGTAAAGGCCAAATGTCGATAAGTGAGGAGTAGGTGTAATACAAATTATATTTCTGGTATAGTTTTTACTACCTTGGTACATGGTATTTTTAATTATGCATTTCCTAATTGCTTTTCTTTGTTTCTTGTTTACCTCTCTCCTCTCATCTGTTAGACTGATATATTTTTAATTATTTCTTTTTTTCCACTCAATTGATGCGAAAGCTAAAGATCACATTTTTGTTCTGCTAGTGGTTACCTGTATATTTTTAATTACACATGTGACTATATACTTCCTATCTAATTCAAGTTATCTAACTCCTCTGACTCCTACAGAAGACAATGTCTTTTATTCACTGGGAATGCCAGCCTCCTATCCCCCACACCAGGGGAACAGGAAAGGCCCAGAAGGTCTGCCAGGCACCTTTGGTGAACAGCAGGTGACAGCAGCCTTTAGTTTACACATCATTTGAAGAGGGCTTTACACTCTGTACTGCAAACGCACATTCCATTGTTGAAATGCACACTTACACTCAAAGTTACCTGCGGCCCTTTAGTTAACATAGTCCATATTTTTTGAGTGAGTCCAAAGTGTCCTAAAATTGTGAATCTTGGTTAGTTGCAGGTAATGCTGAAAGTCTAATGTCAAAGGACACAGAGAGAACACACCTGAGCCTTAGCGGTGACGGGCGGGGGTCCTGATGCCTGGTCCTGCAGACAGGCTTCTGGTGGGAAGTAGTTTAACGTCCTCACAGGGGCCCCACCCCTTCTCGAGTCAAACATGTCGCTGACTTCTTCACTGACTATGATGGGTGCTGTCATGGGAAAGGGGAGATCAGTTCACAGTGCGTAAGGTGTGGGCAAAAGTTAATGGGAGGACAAGGCAGCCATCTAAGAACCACGGTCTTTGAGCTAAGATTGATGCAATGCCCTTTCTAGTGATATCAGGCAAAAAAGACAAAACGTGCATTTGGCAGTTAGGGTGCACATCGTATGTTGCTGTGGTTGGGAAGAGTGAATCATGACTTGGTAACTGAGTGATTTAACTTTCCCATCTATCAGTTGTCTCACTGCATTTCTTTCTGTCACCCTCCCCAAACATACACACTCATGCACGCACGTGTACAGACACCAGCTCTAACTCATTAGCTCACAAAATTCACTCGCTTTAGGAGGAAGAGAGAGAGAATAATACACAAGTTAACTTCCTAAGAAGAAAAAAAATATTTCATAGGTTTTTGCTTTTGATACTGTTCTATCAGTTAGAACACAATTAAACAGTATTCTTTGTAGAATGCATGAAGATTGTCTTTCAGAGTTAGACCATTTTGCCTGATTCCCAGTTTTCTTACCACTTTATTTTCTAAGGGTCCAAATGGCAGCCAATGGCAGGACCTTGAACAGCGGCAAAGATGTCAGCACTGGTTATGGGGTGCCCCAAGGACTCATCACAGTTCCTGAGAGTGTGGATGTTTCTGTCGCATTTCCCTGCAGACATCTGGTCTACTAGGATGGAGTATCTGGTACTTGCAGGCCCCTAGGTGGGTCAGACCTCCTGGGTTGCAACTTGTAAGCCCCATCTTGTGGTTCAGGCAAGTGAACCACACACCTGAGCTTCCCTTTATCGCCTGAAAGGACAGGTTATAACCCTCACTGGGTTTTCTGAAAAGCAAAGGAGATGATCTATGGGA
>NW_004444101.1:6111120-6112563 GCF_000243295.1 Trichechus manatus latirostris | reverse complement strand
CCCTCTGTCATGGGGGTCCAGCTCCGGGAAAGTGGCCTGAATAGTCAGGCTGTTTTGTACTTTAAGTAACAGGGCTGATAGGCTGTAGCTCTAAACGATCTGCTTGATTGCTCAGTTCTCATCTGACGTCCCTGGGTGAGGCAGCCTGGCCTTGTTTGCAGAAGCTCAGGTGTCCTCACCCTTTACTGGAATTGCTCTGTGGTTTCGTAACTAAACCTCGATGTTCAGTGCTGAATCCGAGACGCCAAACAGGCTGGAAATCCCCTCCCTGCATACGATAGCAGTGAGAGAGTTGATGAAACCGAAGTCCAAATCCCGCTGTTAAATGGTATTTTCCGAGGAGTCTGGGTTTGCTTAGCTGCACCGTTGACTCACCGCACGGTAGTGAGCGTACTCGTCTGAAATTTTCACAGAACGTGAAACCTCTACAACGTGAAATACCAATCACTTTTAAATTAAAATCTGCTGAGAATTAAGGTGGGTCTACAAATCATCTTATGATAGGATTTTGTTGTGTTATGATTTTCAAAATAACTTTTCTCTTGGATGATGCAATAAAAGTAGATGGTACTCTGTGGCAGGTGAGAACTTGTCTACGCACCTGTTCACAGTGTTCACATTTTGGCTGAGACTGAGACTGACCTCTGGAATTGCTGTTCCCTGGGAACTTTCTAAACAGTGAATTGGATTGGAGAACGGTTCATCTTTACTCGATATCCTGTCCGTAAGAAAATGGGTAATGCCAAACCAAGTCGTCAAATCGCACACACTGAAATTATACCTTAGTATTTGACCTCAACTAAAGCAAAGATGTCACCTTGAAGACTAAGGTTTGCCTGACCCAAGCCATGGTATTTTCAGTTGCCTCATATGCATGTGAAAGCTGGACAATGAATAAGGAAGACCTAAGAAGAATTGATGCCTTTGAATTATGGTGTTGGCGAAGAGTACTGAGTATACCATGGACTGCCAGAAGAACAAACAAATCTGACTTGGAATGCCAGCGTGCTCCTTGGAAGGCAGGATGGTGAGACTGCATCTCCCACACTTTGGACACGATGGCGCAGCACCGGGCCATGTTTCCTTCTGCTGTATGAGCCAGAACCGACTGGACGGCACCGAGCAACAGCGTGAGGGATCAATTCACTATCAAGAAACAGGGAATTAGCAACACTGTTTTCACATACATTCTGATACATTTTATCCCTCCCTTCAGAAATACCAGTTTATAATGATTTGATGTGGATTCTGACCTAAAAGTCCACATTTGGCTTAATCTACTTTCATGCTTTGGCTTCTCTGAGAATACTGTGTTTCCCCGTCAGCCCGCCCTCAAGGAGCTGAAAGTCAGTGGAAGGCGTATATGGTTGAAGTTTTATTATCCCTAAAAGCCAAATTTTGTAAAGAAGTCCTGAATAAATCATTTAAGTTTAGCTATAATGC
>NW_004444101.1:6108239-6109816 GCF_000243295.1 Trichechus manatus latirostris | reverse complement strand
CCCAATGACCCGCCAGAGGTCTTTACTCCTGGCCATCTGTCCCTCGGGGCACTGGTGGTGGTGGGTGGTCTCTTATCTACTTCACACCCCTACCCCATGGTGAGCTACTTCTGAAAGGCATCACGTGACTTATCTCCCTGAGATCTACCCTGTGAATGAGTTAATCAGTTAAATCATTGATTAATTAATTAACAGGTGTCTGGCAGATATAACGACTAATTGAGATTTCTATTGGAGTAAATTTTGGGGGGAGCAGATCAGCCTGTAAAATGGCATTAATAAAAAATTACAATTAAGTACAGCAGTAGGTCTTGAAGTTATTTATGATATTCCTGGAGCCAGGGAAAACATCGTAGTAATATGTGATTTGGTTTATCATTGACTGGTGATTACATAAGAACCATAAAACTGGCTCTTAAACTCAGAAATACGAAGGCATTCATGAGAGCACACCATTTCAAAGGTCGTATAACCAGGAAAGAGTCTACTGACACTCCAGACAAAGCTGTCCCATCGAAACAGAGGATAGAAGGTGTCTGCACTGGAGACCTTGGTGTCTGAGACCATGTCTCAATGGACAGACAGACATCGAGCCCTAAGATAGACAGCAGACAGATAAAGAGTAGTAAGACTAACCAGCGTTTGGGATTTGTGTGTATTAACTTCCAGTAGGGAAACAAAAATGAAATTTTCCACCAAATCGTTGACACTAATTGTTCCAGTGCTCTCATCTGCAGGTCACTGGCCCACAAACGTAGGAGACAGAGACGCTGTGGCTTTCTGTTGATGGAAGAAAACAATACACGAGTCCATGAAGGGAGCTCTGTGTCTGCTTCAGACTTTGACTTTCTGTCCAGATAGCAAAGGCCCTATGGAGGGATTTTCAAGGGTGTAGTGTGCCTGAAAATGCTGCTGGATTTATGGGATTACATGGAAAATTGTCCCCAGAGCCTGAGTGACCAGTCAGTGCTTTCTCCGTGAAATCATAAGCATTACGTTTCCATGAAGGACAGAGGAGTTACAGCAACATCCCCAGCTTGAAACCAGAGTCATTAGGCAGCTCCATTTTGACACTCACGTGGTGCAAAGACAGAGAGCTGTGGGACACCCTCCCCGGGCCCAGGCGGCTCTGTGAGGGTACTCAGCATGCACACAGACCAGACAAGCTTATTCATTAGCCCTAACATGCTGTCGAGCCTGGTGCTTAGCTTCCTTTCTCATTCCTACAGGCAGAATCTGGCTCGTCCTTCGCAAACCACAACTGATTAAGCACGAACAGTTGTTCTAGAAATTGTTTAAAAATTGTTTTTTATCACACTACCTAACGTACAAATATCCATGCATTAGTCTTAAAAAAAGGTTGTTGCAGTTGCTAGGTGCTGTTGGGTTGGTTCCGACTCACGTTGTTATTAGGTGCCGTCGAGTCAATAGTGACCCTTTGCACAACAGAACCAAACACTGTCCAGTTCTGCGCCCTCCTCACAATCATTGTTATTCTTGATCCTAATGTTACAGCCACTGTGTCAATCCATCTCGTTGAGGGTCTTCCTCTTTTTTGCTGACCCTCTATTTTACCA
>NW_004444101.1:6104336-6105372 GCF_000243295.1 Trichechus manatus latirostris | reverse complement strand
AGAGTATGGACCCCGGACATCCTTTTAGTCCCGTAATGAAGTCACTCCCGAAGTTCACCCTTCAGCCAAAGATTAGACAGCCCCATAAAACAAAACGAGACTAATGGGGCACAACAGTCCAGGGACAAGGACTAGAAAGCAGGAGGGGACAGGAAAGCTGGTAATAGGGAACCGAAGGTTGAGAAGGGAGAGTGTTGACATGTCATGGGGTTGTTAACCATTGTCATAAAACAATATGTGTACTAACTGTTTAATGAGAAACTATTATTCTGCAAACCTTCATCTAAAGTACATTAAAAAAAATCAAAACAAGAAGAGATATTTGGCATTGGGACAGGTTTATGTTTCCTTCTCTTACATAAGGTCACTATGAGTCGAAACAGACTCAATGACAACAACAACAAGCCTCTAGCAATAGATATTAAGCTTAATTTTTCTTGATCTTGGATGGTCACAAAATAATGTGTGCATGGTAACAATATCAGAAAAGCATAAATTCTACGTCCAAGAAATTCCTACCAACACTTCCTTAGGGTTTAAACTCTAAACAGGAAAGATTTTATGCACAATTTTAAAGAACTGAGTTCTGTAGATACACCCAAAAAACTAGATTAACCACATGCATGAAAAAACAAGTTAAGTCAGACCAATTTAAGGGGAATTTATGTTCCTTCAGAGCGTTGAAAATCAGCAAACTTTTTGAAAACATAGCTAAAATATTAAATATGAGTAACCATTGTGCTAACAAGCCTGCCTCACAAACTGACTTAAAACACTCGAAACACCTTCAAAATAATTCAGTTTATAGTTACGGTCTCAAGGCAATCTTTTCATAAAAATAACTTCAATTGGCATAGACATTAAATATCTATAGATACACGTCGGGTCCCATCTGGGATGCTTGTGTTTGCTTCGACTGGTTTCACCAGAAAAAAAAAAAATGTATAGAAATACAAAGCAGTCTCCAAAATCCATCCTTTTAAGTGAATGTTAACCATTTATCCAAAATTTGAGGACAAAGGGTCTTCTTCCTGAC
>NW_004444101.1:6100802-6103429 GCF_000243295.1 Trichechus manatus latirostris | reverse complement strand
TCAATGTGTCACACTGTGGAGACTTGCATGTTGCTATGAAGCTGGAAGCTATACCACCAGTATTTCAAATACCAGCAGGGTCACCCATGAGGTTTCAGTGGAACTTCCAGACTAAGACTAGGAAATAAGCCTAGCAATCTACGTCCAAAAATTAGCCAATGAAAACCCTATGGATCACAACAGAATATTGACAATACAGTGCTGGAAGATAGGCCCCCTGGGTTGAGAGGACCATGAAGATGGCACATCACTGGGCAATGCTTTGTTCAGTTATACATAAGGTCACCATGAGTCAGAGCTGACTTGACAGCAAAGCAAGTAATAACAACAACACACATGCAAAGGGACGGTCTGTGACAGACGCACCATGGGCGTAAGGAGAGTGCCTGAGTGTAACCAAGTGTGAAACGAAGCAGGAACAACTGCTCAGATGTGCAGTGTCAGCAACCTGACGCAGAGAAAGCACATCACTGTCAGGACACGATTGCAAAGGAGAGCTAACACAGCCGATGCACACTTTCCCGAGACTGGCCACTGGCACCCTCAGGACATGACACCGAGGACACAAAGTTGGAGTGGCAGAGACTGGGGCAGAAACGTTCCAGGCACCTTCTGCTCATGAAAACGATGCGCAAGCTTTTAGAATGCTGTTCTCTCTTCTTGGCCGTCAATAATCCTCCCTTAGACATTTTTGGTAGATTTGTTAGGTAAGACATTTTATTTTTCATGCTCCATTGAAGCTAAAAATAAAAAGTTGAAAATTCTTAAATACTGTAGACATTTAGAAGAGCGTCACTGAGAAGGCCTCAAAATACAACTGAAGAGATGAGCAGTGCCTACTACTTCAATAGGACGTTTTATGAAAATCAGGAAGAGATGCTGCACAGAAATTTAAAGACACATGTGGGTAGCCCTCTGAGGCCATCCTGATACCATCGTGGAGATCAGTGATGTCAAAGATTCATTCGCTCAGTCTCTCAGCAGGTCAGCTGGAGTTGGAACTGGACACCAGTCAGTCTGGCTGCAGGCCCTCACACTGGGTGATTGTGGCTTCACCCCTAAATTCTGCACCATGCTGGCCAGTGGAGAGAGGTCAAGCGGCAAGTCTGGACTTCCTGAAAGAGCTCAGTGACCAGCAGAGAAGAAGACGAGCAGTCTCACTCTCTCAGTCCTGGGGGAGGCGTGTGTTCCACGAGAAAAGAACAGTCAGCCCTGCCTGGGAGAGGCAGGAAGGAGGTGGATTTGAATAACAAGAAGTTGCTGGTAGATACTGGTGTGTGTGTGAATGTGTGGGTATGTGAGTGGGTGTGTTGGGGCAGGCTCAGCTCTAAGAGGAAAGAACACCCTTTTCACGTAAAAAGGAAGATAGCCAAGAGCAAAAGGACTCAGCAGATAAATTCCAAGAAGCATTATGGACGTAGCACTAGGTGTAAGGGACTGTGTGGGTGAGGTGGGCTGGGCTGGGGTTCTGACGTGCCGTGGGTGTTCCGCAAAGACATCTCATCTCCAGGGGATGGTGAGGCAATAGACTATCTTAAACAAAGACAGCATTTGAACACCTGTATTTCGTAGAAAGAAGCCTGACTGCCATGTGAAGAGTATATTAGAAGAAAGAGACAGTGGAGGCAAAAAAAAAAAAAGCAAAATACAAAAAAAAATACGATGAAATGAATATATAAGGATCTACAACATGCGATAAAAGCAATATATAAGACTACGGCAACTCTCTGGGTGAGAGACAATGAGATTCTTTATTCATCTTCATCAATGTTGTTTAAAAGCACACACCCATTCATGAAGCATACAAACATTTCTTGGAGAAAAGTTGTTAATTTTAACATGAAAAATAAATACTGCATATACTGATGGCTGATTCCCTAGTAGTGCCAGAACCTGTTCAGAATATTTGACCATAATTCCTGTAATGATCAAAAATGAAAATTCAAAAATTAATTTTGCTGAAGCATGTTTTTATAGAGGAGTGTGTATTTTCAAGACAGAAACTGAAGGAGGAAAAAGAGAAAGAGCAACGACAAAAGGTGGAAACTAATAAGAAATTGCAATGGAAGGAAATGAAGGTCTTTGCCCAGAATTTCCAGATAATTGGTTTTATGCTGATAACTAAGAGGACAAGGTGATTCAGATCACGGACACTTTCTGATAAGGTATGCTGCTTTCTCTGCCTCATTCTGGGAATGTAATAGGTGAGACAGAACTAAAATGATGCCAGTCACAAAGCTAAAGAAACAAGAATATAAGCGCAGCAGTTCAGAAATGCTTTTTAAGACTGCCTATATGAATATATGGAGCCCTGGTGGCATAGTGGTTAAGAGCTCGGCTGCTAATCAAAAAGTAAGCAGTTAGAATCCACTAGCCGCTCCTTGGAAACCCTATGGGGCCGTTCTTCTCTGTCCTATGGGGTCACTGAGTCAGAATCAACTCCACAGCAACGGTTCGGGTTTTGTTGTTGTTGTTGCTTTATGTGAAGATTCCACAACAGTCAAGCCAAAGCTGTGCCAAGGAGAGATTCCAAATGCCTTGGAGAAACCAGTTTGGCCAGTGCAAAGTGAGTAGGAGCTAATTATTCTGGATCAAGAAAGAGCATCTTCAACATCCTCCTCCTCCTC
>NW_004444101.1:6091183-6100508 GCF_000243295.1 Trichechus manatus latirostris | reverse complement strand
CCTCCTCCTCCTCATTATCATTGTCATCATCACTGTCTCCACCAGCATCACCATCCTCCTGCTCCTCCTCCTCCTCATTATCATTGTCATCATCATCACTGTCTCCACCAGCATCACCATCCTCCTCCTCCTCATCATCATCATCATTGTTGTTCTCATCATCTTTACCATTATCACCACCTCCTTCTCCTCCTCCTTTTCTCACTATCTTCATCATCTTCATATTGTCAGAATCATCTTTACCACCATCTAGATTTAACCCTAACATACTTTATTGCGATTGGCTCTACCTGTAGTTATCATTTGTTTCCAGATGAGAAAGCTGAAGCTGAAAGGATGTTGATAAATTGACTAAGATCACACACTAGTTAATGAATCAGTAAAACACCTTTGGGATTCCAGAGCCCAAGCTGGATTCATATCTATGAAGGCAAGTCAAGTGGACAAGAGATTAACCTTTTTTACTCAGTGGTCCTGAGGAATGGAACTAGGACTGGTAAAAATATGGATTTTGGATCAATATAGGAAGACATTTTAAGCCAGTTGAACTTTCAAAACATAAAAGATTGCTTTTGGGAGTATTGTCTAAGACATCATTAGAGGCAAAGACTGGATACTCCCTTGATGGGGACGCTGGAATGTTCCTGCTGTTAATAATAACGGTACTTAAATGGCGTTTTTACTCTGAGAGAGATACTTTTCCATGTGTACATGCATCGAGTGTTTTAATTCTCAGAGAAACACCATGAGGAAGGTCTAACACCATCATCCCCATTTTACAGAGGAAGGAACTGATTGGGGCGGTGTGTGAAATAATTTATCCAAAGGCACAAGGGTAGTGAGTGGAGAAATGGAATTTGGACCTGGACAGTGTGGTTTCAGACAGCTACTGAACCCTGCTCTGGCTCTGAGTCGCCAAGATTCTGCAGCAGGACACACAGTCGGAGCCGGTGACCTTAGGCCCTCTGACGGAACACTCAGCTGATGAACTCATTTACTGCAAACCATGCAAATGCGGAGCTGGTCTTGACATTGGAAGGAGCCCGCAGGGAGATCTTTGAAGTGAAGAACCTCCAAGGACTCTCAGGTCAAACTCAGCAACTGCTATCTAAATAGCTCCTCTCTTATATAAATGATTTTTTTATCTTCCATATTCAACTCAACCTCAGAAGCTGGAAGAGAAAATGGTTATTGAAATTATTTTGAGTTTCACACAAAGAACTAGTTTTATAATTTTCCAAAGTTTTTTTCTTGCTTATTTTACAAAACTGGTCTACTTATTTCTGATTATAATGGCATCAAAACAAGTAAATAAATTTTCTAAAAATGACAACACAGAAAAATAAAGGAACCACCCATAAATACCACCCAACTAAGTGAAGTTCCTTTAGGGTGGTCATAATCTCCATGAGTACTTGTGGGCTCCATATCTCAGTAGAAAACCTCGTTTATAAAGAGGATTGTTATTCTGAATCCTCATAAATCTTCATCATGTTTAGGTCTCAAACAAATAATCCATTACCTGAAGACATTCTGTCTCTTCTCTCCTCTTTCCTCTCTCTACTATCTGTCTGGGGTTTCATGGTTGGACCTTCTACGGCAGTTCTGTCTCTCTTTCACACCCTCATATGTTTTCCATCTTTCTGTCTTTCTATGACTTTTCTCTGGATTATTGGTTTTGACCTCTCTACCGGTCCTTTGGAGCCCTGATGGCACAGTCGTTAAGAGCTCAGGCTGCTAACCAAAAGGTAGGCAGTTTGAATCCACCAGCCCCTCCTCAGAAACCCTACGGGGCAGTTCTACTCTGTTCTGTAGGGTGGCTGTGAGTCCGAATCGACCTGAAGACAATGAGTTTGGTTTTTGGTTTTGTTTTGTTTTGTTTTTCACCAATCCTTTGTGCGGTTAAAGCCCCAGATTGGGTTCTTAATTTCAGTGACTGCATTTTCCAGTTCTGTATACAGTTTTTTTTTAAATTCAAGGACTACTGGATCTTACTTGACTTCTCTCATTTTACATTTGACTCTCAGAAGCCAGTGCCATAAGCAGTGACAGTGTTGGTAATGACTGGGGCCAGTGAGGACTATCACATTTTTACTAACGTTGTTTTGTTTTCTTTTTTAACTGTGGTTAAAATATATGTAACAAAACATTTGCCATTTCAGTATTTTTACACGGACAATTCAGTGGCGTTCATGATGTTTATCGTGCTGTGCAACTACCACCACTGTTCCCAAATTTCTCCTTCGCTCTTTACAGAAGCTCATTGCCCCCTAAACAGTGGCTCTTCCTTTCCGCCTCCCTACCGCCCCGATCCTTTTTTTCTAAGTTTCCAGTTCTCTACTAGCATTTTCTGTCTTCTGATTTTTTAACCATACTCATTGTACTAATTTTAAATTCAGTCTGTGAGCTCCAATATCTGTACCTCCTCTGGGTGTGCTTCTATCATACCATTTTTTTCTTTTGGTTTTTTGGCAGTTCTTGTCTTTCTCCAATACTGGTTCTAGTGTATGTCATGCCCTGCAGAGGGAATAGAACATTAGAGATAATTTGATACTATGATGAAGCTATCTTCCTCGGGATAACATTTGCTTTTGTTTCTGCTCAGCGGTTCAATGAAGAGGCAGATTATTGGAATACAATCAGAATTGAGCTCATTAGAACTGGGAGTGCTTGGGAGGGTTGGTGTTATGGATTGGACAGTGTCCTCCTAAATAGTGTTGAAGTCCTATCCCCTGTACCTGTGAATGTGACCCTGTTTGGAAATAGGGTTTTCTTTTTTACATTAATGAGGTCATACCTGAGTAGGGTGGGTCCTAAACCCAATCCCTTCTGAGTGGTGTCAGAGGGGGAGACAGACACCATAGGATTGCCTTCAAGCAAATGAACTAAGAATCCCAGGAGATACACGAAATGAGCAGAGTAGCCCACAGAAGCAGTCAACATCAAGACCCTGATTTGGACTTTAAGCCTCCAGAACTATGAGGAAATAAATTCCTGTTCTTCAAAGTCACCTACTTGTTGTATTTCTGTTACAGCAGCACTAACAGACTAAGACAGTTGGACTTTTTCCAGTGTACCTTTGTAGGCCCTCACTTGCGTTTTGACTGTGCAAAGACATTCGACTGCATGGATCGTAACAAATTAGGGATAACACTGCAAAGAATGGGAATTACAGAACACTTAATTGTGCTCATGAGGAACCTGTACACAGACCAAGAGGCAGTCGTTCAAACAGAACAAGGGGATACTACATGGTTCAAAGTCAGGAAAGGTGTGTGTCACCATACCTATTCAATCTGTATGCTGAGCAAATAATCAGAGAAGCTGGGCTATACAAGGAAGACCAGGGCATCAGGATTGAAGGAAGACTCATTAACAACTTGCGTTATGCAGATGACAAAACCTTGCTTGATGAAAGCGAAGAGGACTTAAAGTACTTACTGGTGAAGATCAAAGACCACAGCCTTCAGTATGGATTACACCTCATCTTAAAGAAAACAAAAATCCTCACAACTGGACCAATAAGCAACATCATGATAAACAGAGAAAAGATTAAACTTGTCAAGGATTTCTTTTTACTTGGATCCACAATCAACACCCATGGAAGCAGCAGTCAAGAAATCAAAAGACTCACTGCATTGGTTAAATCTGCTGCAAAAGACCTCTTTAAAGTATTGAAAAGCAAAGATGTCACCTTGAAGACTAAGGTGCACCTGACCCAAGCCATGGGTCATCATATGAATGCGAAAGCTGGACAATGAATAAGGAAAACTGAAGAATTGATGCTTTTGAATTGTGGTGTTGTCGAAGAATGTTGAATATACCATGGACTACCAAAAGAATGAACAAATCTGTCTTGGAGGAAGTACAACCATAATACTGTGTTTTACATACTTTGGACATGTTATCAGGAGGGATCAGTCCCTGGGGAAGGACATCATGCTTGGTAAAGTAAAGGGTCACAAAAAGGAGGAAGACCCTCAAGAAAATGGACTGACACAGTGGCTGCAACAATGGGCTCAAGCATAACAACGATTGTGGAGATGGTGCAGGACCAGGCAGTGTTTCTTTCTGCTGTATGTAGGGTCGTGATGAGTCAGAACCGCTTCGACAGCACCTAACAACAACCACAACCTGGAAGCCAGGTGTGTTGACCAGAGTAAACCTGTGGTGGGCCTTGAGTGCGGGATCACTGCCCCGTGAGATTGCAGCCTGTCACTCCCAGTGGTCGGGAAGGGTGGGGAGGCTTGGGGTGGGGGAGCAGGACCTGCTCAGACTTGCTTCCCAGGCTCCACTTTCCATCCCCGAGGCCCCCCCAGCCTCTCCCCTTGTGGCTTCTCCATGCTTCCAGCAGATTCTTTGCCAGGTCTCGTATCAATTATTTAAGAGCGGATGCTCTGAGCTAAGCCAGGTGGACAGAGCCAGAAGTGGGTTTTCCCAGTTATTCTCAAGTTTGTTTATCCCAGAATTTGCCCATGGTGTTATTACAAGATGGCATATTCGGAGCTAGATTCTCTCAAAGCCTAAACTGAGGATTAAGAGGACAGTCTAAGAAATGCAGTAGGGTTCTCCAGCCCTGAGGACTCTACCCAAAGGGGACTCTATGCTAGCACCCACCCTCATGTGGGCAGCAGGGTTTCGCTATGTTCTCCATGGTCTTGTATGGGGCAGAGTTTGCCATATATCCATGATTTCTAGGCAAAAGATGAAAGATTCTGTTGTGTAAAAAGAAATAATCAGCATCAAATTAGCACATATTTCACAGTAAAATCTTCCCTGTAAATATTTTAGGTATCAATGTTCATCCCAAATAAGCAATGAAAAAAATAGTTCAAAATTTTGTCCTTTGGACAGCACTCAAGTTTAGCAATTCCGTCCTCACTATCCAGTCTCTAATCCCTTTCTGAAAACCAATTTCACTTTTACTATGTATGGTTTTCTGTTAAGAAGCGAGGTAACAAAAACAGAACATAAAGGACTAGTTACTATAGTTACTTAGTGTAAATATCTTTCACGGTGGATTTTAAAGTAATTTTGCGATATCTATTTTGAATCGTTAAATCGTTTTAAAAAGGCATACAAAACGAAAACCCCAATTGGAAAAATATACCCTGTATTAAAATAGAATGTTAGGTAAAAAGATAATTGAGATTGGGAAATGGCTGCCAAGTTTATTCATGTCATTCCAGGATGCAGAGCTACTTGATGGCCAAGTATCTATAATTTTAGCAAAATCGCAAAGCCCACTGCTAGCCATTATAAATCTGTCTCTCAGAGTTTCCAGACGGATTTGAATGAGATGAAATTGTGTTTTACAGCAGCAATCAGTTCATTCCTGGGGTAGATTTTTAATAGAAAGGGCATGCATGTTTGGAAAGAAAACCATTTGCTGTCCCTGTGCAACCAGGGATGTGACAGTCATTTGGCCATTCAGACCAGGTGCCAGCTGGCTTACAGAACAGGTTCCTCTCGCCCTTTTGCTTCTTTCTTTGATGTTTCTGGCATGAACCCCATGCATTGGAAAAGTGATGTTTTATTAATTGAGTACAAAACACAATTACTTTGGTTCTAAAGTTACTAATTTATTAATGGTTATTGGGACGGTGAGTAACAGGTTGGCTACGTTTAAAGTTCCAGGTAACATCTGCTTCATTTCCCTTTATTGTAGGGCGGTAACTGTTTAAAACTTCTTTGTAGACCCTGCTCAGGAAAAAGTGACTTGAGGGTTGAGAAGAATCCCTGAAAAATTACTTGACTCGGTAAGACAGATCTTGACAAAAATCCATCAACCTGGAAGGGCCAATGCCTTTTGTAACCTGACTTCTTGTTGTTGTTGCTCTTGTTCTTGTTGTTATTATTGTTCTTGTTCTTGTTGTTCTTCTTCTTGTGAAGGCATTTTGCTGATGTGACTTACATCTGCAACCAGCTGACTTTAAGTAATGCAGGTCATCCTCCATAAAGTGGGTGGGCCTCGTCAGTCAGCTGAAGGCTGTGCAGCTCTGGCAGGTAGGAGGTAGGAGCGTTCCTCATACCCAGGCTCCTGAAGAATTGCACCTGGTCAGCCTTTGTCTCAGCCATGCTGAAGGAAAACCCTTTTTTTCAGCTTCGAACTATCGAATTTTCCCCAGGCTTCACTGTGATCTGTTCCCCTTCTGCAAATAACCTGCAGGACATGAAAATAGCCGTGGGTCTCTCTCCTTCAGAGTCAAGATGGGGACGCCGCACCATTTTTTCTTGGCCTGACACCTTTTCCTGTTAAATACAATGTGAAGAAAGAGCCACACACTTAACGACCGTCTCAGGTGACCCTCTCGGGGGTTCACGGCTGCGAGGTGCAGTCCAGTGGCTAATGGACTGTGTTTTGCATATCTTATCCATTAATGACTAAATATTAATTGTCCACAGAGTCTGAATTAACAGGGACTTTCTATTCCTTCTCCGAGCAGATAAGCAGAGTATGTGCTCCAGTGAGCAGCCATGGTTGTTCTGCTCCATAGTAAGGTGGCTCCTTTACAGCCTACCTTTCCTGCTGTGGTCCCGCAACCTTCAGCCTTAATGGACACCTGGATGCTCCTCGAATCCCCCTGCATACCTGCTCCCCACATGGTTGGTGATGAAGATGCATCTGTGTGTCTGGGTTAAACCAATGAGTTCTGCACACATCATTCTGTGATGACGTCTTAGCTGCCATTTTGACTCGGACTGTCTTAGTCTTCGGGTGCTGCTGTAACACAAATACCACAAGGGGATGACTTTAAGGAACAGAAATTTATTCTTTCACAATCTCGAGGCTGGAAGTCCAAATCAGGGTGTCAGCCGTGTCAATTCCTTCCTTATCAGTAGTCCTGGGCATTTCTGGGTTCCTTGGTTTATAGGACCCTCACATGGTGCCTGTCTTGCCACCTTTGGATGTATGTCTCTGTGTCTAATCTGTTCTTTTTATGACTAAGCAGAGATTAGGTTTAGGATCTGCTTTACACTGATGGCCTCATTAACATAACAAAGAAAACCCTGTTTCCAAACAGAATCATATTTACAGGTGGTATTGTTGGTTGCAGTCAAGTCGATCCTGACTCACGGTGATCCCATGTGTGCAGAGTAAAGCTGTGCTCCATAGGGTTTTCAGGGTTGTGGCCTTTCAGAAGCAGATCACCAGGCCTGTCTTCTGAGGCACCTCAGAGTGGGTTTGAACCACCAACCCTTCAATTAGTAGTTGAACGCTTAACAATTTGAGCCACCCAGGGACTCCTATTTACAGGTACAGGGGCCAGGATTTCAATACATATTATGGGGACACAAATCAATCATAACACTGACGAACTGCTGATTCCACAACATGGAATAGGAAGACTTCATGGCAAATAGTAAAATCAACATCACCTGTGCTGCAAAATCAGCTGCAAATACTGCAGCCCAGCTGACCTCACTCATTTATGAAATCACACAATTGTCTGTGCCATTGATTTGGCAATTAATTCTGTATATCCTTGTGAATCACTTCAGTTGATACACTGAACTACTCTATCTCAATCAGTGTGTTTTTATACCGTCACCCCCAATTGAAAGCCAGACCCTGAGTGTCGGGCTCTCCTTTCAAACCCCCCTCTGGAATCTCCAGGCAGCCAGCTTGGTGTGCGGGGGCGAATTTTGGCAACTAGGGAAACATGATCAGCTCGACAACAGCAGGTTGGTTTTGGTTTAGATAAATATGCAGCTTTACGAGAATCCAAGAACACAGAAAATTCTGAAATGGCCCACTTGAATGAAATTGGGTAAGTGGTTTGGGAGAGGTGGGGCTAACGGAAGAAAATGCAAACAAAGAAAACCAGACAGACCGTGCGACCGACTGACAGAGCACCGAGGAAGTGTGGCTGGGTCTTCTGTCTGCCCGTGTTTAGACACCTCGCTTGCATTTTCATCAGTTCCAGTGTCATCCTGCATGGCTTTTGGTTTGCTGAACCTGAACTTCTAGGTGTCAGCTGAGAAGCAAATATTCACTCTAGTACAGGGCTCACCCATCATCAGTTCATTATTAGCATTTCATTATTTTTATGTATGGTGTATTTGTGCAAGTATTTGATTAGTTTACAGTATTTTGTTGTTATTCTATTAAAATATGTAAAACACTCAATAAAAATGAGATTAAAAGACATATACATGTAAATACATGAAATCATACATCAGAATAACACAATTAGTACAAGGTTCCAAAGACAACATGATTTATATCAAATAGTCACGGAATTTAAGTTCATTGATAGTGTATTAAATTTTGAAGAAATACATAAAAACAGAATAATATATCTTGACTACTGGAAATCAATCCTTACACTTGTTTCTTAACTCTGAGTTGAAATTGGAAGGGTATATATACGTATATACATGTACATGTATGCAGGTGTACACACACACACTCACATATATATATATGTCTATATGTATATATACTTGAATTACAGTGTTGGCAAAGAAGATTGAATATACCATGGACTTGCAGAAGAACAAACAAATCAGTCTTAGAAGAAGTACAACCAGAATGCTCCTTAGAAACAAGAATGGCGAGACTTTGGTTTGCTTACTTTGGACACGTCATCAGGAAAGACCAATCTCTAGAAAAGGACATCATGTTTGGTAAAGCAGACGGTCGGGGAAAACGAGGGAAGCCCTCCAGGAGCTGGGCTGACACAATGGCTGCATCTAACGTATCAGCAATCATGAACACTGCACAGGACCGGGGGACAGTTTATTCTGTTACACACAAGGTAGCCATGAGTCGGCGTTGACTCAACGGCAACTAACCCTAACCACACACACGCACACACACCCCACACTCCTTCTCTCTCTGAGCCAAGCTCTGTGGACGCCATGCAGGCTGCTCTGGGCGTCTTCGAGTCGACCCTGGCGCACACCCAGGCCTGCCCCAGGCTCAGGGAGCCCTGCCGGGGAGAAAGCTTTGAAGAGTCTTGAAGTCGGACACCAGGGGGGTAAATCTGCCTCAGAAACACTGCACAATTGGAAGGTGGATTAATCAGTTTTCAAGTTTCCTTTCCATGCTAAATCATCTCACTGTTTCAGGTGGGCTTGGCCGACTGCAGTTTCTGAAACACAAAATGAGGTGTCAAAAGGTACCTGAGAGTTCTCATTATCCACCCAGACGCTGGTCCTGCGGGAGCAGAAAGAGGGCTGCAAGGCTGGCCCCGCGCCTCCGACCAGCCCCGCCCCTCTGACAGGTCCTGCCCCTCTGACAGGTCCTGCCCCTCCGACCAGCCCCGCCCCTCCAACCGGCCCCGCCCCTCCTACTGGCCCCGCCCCTCTGACAGGTCCT
>NW_004444101.1:6083691-6090138 GCF_000243295.1 Trichechus manatus latirostris | reverse complement strand
GAGGAGCCCTGGTGGCACCGTGGTTAAGAGCTCAGCTGCTAACCAAAAGGTCGGCAGTTCGAATATACCAGCCGCTCCTTGGAAACCCTATGGGGTAGTTCTACTCTGTCCTATAGGGTCGCTACGAGTTGGAATCAGCTTGGTGGCAATGGGTTTGGTTTTTTTGGGTTATTGACAATGAAGGCCAGAAAAAGGAAGCAACTTTTGGTAGGTGCTCATGCCAGAGCCCAGGACTTGTTTTGGGAGCCGGTCCCCACAGAACAAGGACCGTGATGTGGCCGAGGGTGACGACGTGACCGCCCTGCTTTTCCCCCGTCGGTTAAAGAGCAGACTCTGCCTCTCACCACAGGTGCTGTAGATTGGCAGCGCCGTCACATTCCTCGTCAGTTTCAGCGTTTAACTGCGGTGAATATGAAAGTCGAATATTTCAGTGCACACTGATCGGCATTTCCATTTAATAAGCAGCGATTTTCAAGTAAATAGTGATTAAAGACTTTGATACTCAGATCATTTTCCTAATTAGAAAAGATTCGTTATGCTTATTATGTAGCTTAAGTCTCTGTTAGTACATTTTTGGTTACTTTCTGGGAGTGACAGGGATATTCTAACACTTCTCATTACATACTTCATAGACTCATGGACATGCAGAGCTTGTGGCAGAGACCTCATTTCTCATGTTCAAAGCCCTAAGGTAGGAAGGTTTGTATCAATCAGGCACGAGAGTTTATATAGGGAAACAGTGAATTTCCAAGGAGATCAACCTAGTGTAAATATCACTGCACTTCCCAGAAATACTGTCAATGGCAAATGAAGCAACACGGCAGACCTTCCTTTTTGCTTTTTGTTTTTTCAAAGCCTGTTCCCCAAGCCAATTTCATATAACTGTACTTGGGAGAAAGCCTGACTTTCCATTTTACGCATCTGTATTTGAGTGGAAATAAAATTTGAGTTGGGTCACCAGGCTGACCACGGGACAGCTGTGGGCTCTGAGGACTGCAAGGCTGTGTCAGGTTTGCTATGTTAGGACCCTGAGCTGACCACGGGACGGCCGTGGGCTCTGAGGACCTCAAGGCTGTGTCAGGTTTGCTACATTAGGACACTGAGCTGACCACGGGACAGGACACTTCATCCAGTCATGGCACCAACACTGAGGTGAGTGTGATGATTTGCGGTTTTCAGAGAGAAGACTCAGGGTTGATGAGTGGGCCAGTGTCATTAGGCACTTGGTGGCTGGCCTTGTCCCAGATCACAGGATCTCATCGCCTGGACTTCTCCTCTTCCCCTCTGACCACAAAGGGAGAGCCTGGCTGGAGATGATCTGTCTGGGGCAGTTTTAGATATAAGTTTGGCAACTTGTCCAGCATGAAGCATTGTGGGAGCATCTGTGTGTGTGTGTGTGTGTGTGTGCAAGTGTGTGAGAGTGTTTCTGTGTGTGTGAGTGTGAATATGTGTGAGTGTGTGTAGGTGAGTGTGAGTTGTGTGAGAGTGTATTGTGTGAGGGGGTGTGTGTGTAAGTTTGTGTGAGGGTGTGTGAGTGTGAATGTGTATATTGTTGGGGGGGTGGGTGTGTATGGAAGTTTGTGTGAGGGCGTGTGAATGTGACTGTGTGTGTGTAGGTGTGTGAATGCGTGTGTGTAGGTGTATGTGTATGTTTTTGGGGTGTGTGCACAAATGTGAGAATGTATCTGTGAGTACGTGAGTGTGTGTGTGCACGATTACATGTGTGTGAGTGTGTGTGTGTGCACGATTACGTGAGTATGTGTGTGAGTGTATGAGTGTTAGAGTGTGTGTGTGAGTGACTGTGTGTGTGAGTGACAGTGTGTGTGTGTATGAATGCATTCATGCACCCGGATGCATATTTGAAGTGTGCGAGTAGGGAAGGAGGAAAAAAATTGATAAAGATTATGATGGAAAGTAAATGCAAGCAATTACCGAAAATCTGAAATTACTCAAAAGGTTACTCCAATAAAAGTGCTGAAGTGCCTTTTATTTCTGTGTAAATTTCCTCTGTATTTGGATGTAACTAGCTGCTCAGTGTTCAGAGACTTGCTGTCCACGACATTCTCCCAGGGCGCCAGCCCATCTCTGAGGTGCCCAGGACCCTCAGCCCCAGCAGGAAGCAGGCAGAAGCCTTTGTGCATGGGTACGTGTATCCAGCATATGCGTGTCCCTTCCTCACCAAGGAATCCTGCCTCCCCTTTGTACATGGGTACGTGTGTCCAGTATATACGTGTCCCTTCCTTACCAGGGAAGCCTGCCTCCCCTCTGTCCTAAGGAGGGAAATGATTCAGGCCAGAGGCCAGCACACTTTTCTGCAAAGGACTGGAACATCTCTCTCCCACCTACTCAAGTCTGCCGGCAGCAAGAGCGGTGCTGTGGACGGTACAGAAACAAGAGGTTGTAGCTGCGTCCCAAAGCAACCATGCTTCACAACAGGCTGCAGGAGCTGGCCGTCATTTGTCCACCGATAATTTGGGCCTGTGATTTTACTGATGAACAAGTCAGGCTCACGTGATTCCTCACTGGAAAACCTCCACTGAAATATTTCTCAGGACCTAGGAAATTCCCTCGACAGCTGTAGGCTATGGTTCCCTATGCCAATGAGGTTGGTGATGGCTGAAATCAGTGTCCCTCGACATAGGCTGGGAGCACCCCTGGCCCTAATGCACAGCACGTGGGGTCACCATGAGTTGGAATCGACTTGATGGCAGCGGGTATGACAATATGCTTCCTCACGGCTACACGTTCAAAGTCAAGAGATGAACCTGGAGTTGATTGAAAGAACAACTGGACAATAATCAGACATGTCTGGAGGCAGGGGATGGGCTCTCGCTTTTAAACTGCAGAGGCCTGTCCCCTTGATGTGCCTAAAGGGTGGCAGCAAAAGCCAGAGACCTACAGACCATGTCCCCAGTCCTGGCTTCTCATGGACTCAATACCAGGACCCCCATTCACAGCAAACCACTCAAAATCTCCACCGCTTAGTCAAGATATCAATGGTAGCCCGCTGGCAGCCAGGGTGGACAGCCTCCCCAGAGAGCCACAGCACAGCTGACCCACTGAGGTCACACAGCAGGGGCCCCTGAAGACCAGCTGCCCAGAAAAGCCAATGCTGCATGGTGGTTGTTAAGCCGGCTCCAACTCGTGGGCACCCCATGTACAACAGAATGAAGTGTTGCTTGGTCCTCCATGGTCTTCATGATTGTTGGAATGTTTGAGTCCATTATGGTGATATTGTGTCAATCCATTTCATTAAGAGTTTCCTGCATTTTCACTAACCCTCCACTTTACAAAGCATGATGTCCTTTTCTAGCAACTGGTCTTTTCTGATGATGTGTTCAAAGTAAGCTAGACAAAATCTCGCCATCCTTGCTTCTAAGGAACATTCTGGTTGTATTTCAATGTTGTACCTTCTCCCTTAAGCTGTAATTTTATTTTAAATCATTTTGTTTTTATTAGTGAGGTAGAGTCTTTATTAGACGCTTTATAAATGCTTTTGACTTTTTTAATTTCTGAACAGAGCAATGAGCCACATAATTAAAAATAAAGAAGCAACTTTACCACCTATAATAATAAAACATCTTTTGTAATGTATTTGTTACAATTGAGGAATAATGTGTAATAGATCAGGCTCTTAGGGGAATAACACACATCTCTTTCTAACTCTGATTTTGATCCTGACATTGCCAATAAAGGGGACTTATTGCAATTCTAAGGAGCCCTGGTGCCACACAACATTTAAGTGTTCGGCTGCTAACTGAAAAGTTGGCCGTTCGAACTCACCTACCAGCTTTGAGGGAGAAAGATCTGACGATCTGTTCCCGTAAAGATGACAACCTAGGAAACCCTATGGGGGCAGTTGTGCTCTGTCACGTGTGGTCGCCATGAGTCAGAATCAACTCCACAGCACCCAAAACTACCACCTTGTACTGCTGTTTACACGAACAGTAAGTGAATCGTTCATGTTGTTCAGAGGATGAAGAAGATGAGGCTCAGGAAGAGGACACCAGTTGAAGAAGTTGGGGGAAGAGTATTTTCACCCAAGGGATGACTGACTCCAGAGTTGGTTCTCTTTTCTGTAAATGGGATACAATGTCCACCACAGCAGGTGTGTTGTGGAAAATTTTTCTGCCTCTGAAGTCATGAGGGTCTGTGCTCAAGTTCTCTGCCGAGCAGGTATTTGTGGACAGCCTCCAGTGCCCAGGCTGCATCCGAGTCCTCAGCTCCAACCCCAGCTCCAGGGCTGAGGGAAACCTCCAAGGACAGCTTCTTCACCCCTTGCTTGGACATGGTGAGGCATGTGCTGCCTGCTTTCTGGGGCTGCAGGAATGTCCGATGAGACAATATGCTCAAAACTGTTCAGTGGCGAGAACTCTCCCCTTTATGTTTCACAGGATGATCATTCTATATTTTGGAAGTTTTCTTCAGCTTCCTGAAGAAATGTTCTCTTCTTCCACATCATCTATTTAATTCTTATGATCTCATGTGGAGGGTTTTCTCACATGTCCCATTGTTTGATGGCTGAGGGCTTTCTGCATTTGGATAAGGTTTGCTGAGTGGGGGAGGGGTGTCTCCCCATAGTGGTGGGACAGGGACCCAGGTATGTCTTTATAAGACCCCTAACTGCAGTCTCTTGGACCTAGGGGTCTAGAGGTTCCAACCTTCATGGGGACATTGAGTCGCTTTCCCTTGTTCTAACCCTTTCGGGTGGTTCTCCCCCTGGCATTGAGTAGTTTCCTCACAGTCAGTACTCTGTTGAATACTCAGGAGGTACCCTCTGCAGACTTTTAGGGTTTTCTGTCTGTGCAGCTCTCTCCTGTCTGGTACTCTCTCCTGAAAACTCCAGCTGCTTTGGTGCCCAGAACTATCAGCTTCCTCTCGTTCCTCAAAGAATCCGGTTACCACCTGGGTTCCTGCTCCCTCAGTCTCACCTGGAAACTCTCTCTTGGCAGTAAGCTGGGAAGCTTCACGCCTCACTTCATTTGTTTCCCACGTCTCAGGGGTCGCTGTCCTTCCATGCCTGATGCTAGCATCTTGAAAACTCTTTTCTTGTTTGGTTTTTCCTTATTCATTTTACCTGCTTCTTTTTGTTTGTTGCTGTTGTTGTTTCAGGCAAGAGAGTAATTCTATTCTCTGCCACTCATCTTGGCCAGAAGTAGAAGTGCCTGTACAGCTATTTATGAAAAGTTAATGTTATCATGTAGACCAGTTCTTTAAACTTTTAATTTATACATAAAATATTACTCCCACAAATCATTTCAAATTCTTTTTGCTTTCTGCACATCATAAAATGTTTAGCTTATAATCTAAAGCAGTGTTTAACTCCCCTGCCTTCTAATGTGAATTCTTTAATAAGAAGAATGCACCAATAACTTAGCTCTCCATACTATTAAGGCAGTCATTTTAATTTAATTTCTCATACTTTGTGAGTATGGAAATGATATTTTGAACCAGGGAAAGAATTATTTGAAATCTAATCTTAACAACAATGACTATATGCAGAATTCAGAAAATCTTCAAGGCGTTGAAGGTCGTGCATTAACAGCTTTGCCCCGAGAACCACGCATAAGGATGGTGGCTGAGCTGGAGGCATTTGACATCTGGAAGATATTCTTTTGTCAACATTTTAAGCAGTAAATAAATACATGAAGGAATATTCTAGAAACGTGGACAGTCCCGATTATGGTGATAAACATGGAAAAGAAGATGTGAAGCATGTACAAAGGTGTGAGAGGGTGATGACTTGCAGGCTCTGGTGACCGGCCAGACAGGTGAGAGCAACTGAGCGGGGTACCCCGCTTCCCCCCAACTCAGAGAGCACTGTGACTCAGAGAATTCGCCTCTGGTTTCCTTCTCATTGTTCAGTAGATTATAGAATGGCAGTAAGTTAAATCAAACCGTGATTTAAACCATTCACTTTTTAGGAACTCTCTAATAATTAGGAATGACTTTGAAAGCTTCCTTCGCCACACTCATGAACACTGCATTAGCAAGGGGAAGGCTCTGGCCAGAAATCCTGATCTCGGGGCTGGTCACTTTCCTCACTAATGAGAGAGAGAGAGACCATCAGGACAAAGAACTCAGGCCCATGTTGTGTGGATAAATTGATTCTTCACCATAATTGAGAAGCATGACTAACGACGTCAGACTGCGTACAGATATTTTTTTCTTTTTTTGACAAGGCTGAATACTCATTAATGAGGCGAAACTGTCAGTATTCTTACTGGACATGTGAATTTTATTCCAAAAAAAATAAAGTTTGAAATGTGCATACAGTGATCCATTCAATGACTTTGTGAATCATTACTTCTTATTTGTTTGTACATAATGGTAATTAAAATGTTAGCAGTATAATAGATTATCTGCCATCTTAATTGAAAAATCCATGGTGTAGAATACCCTGTAACGATGACTGAGTCGGCATTTCTCACCTCTGAAATTCCCAAG
>NW_004444101.1:6081909-6083349 GCF_000243295.1 Trichechus manatus latirostris | reverse complement strand
ATCTAATTAACACAATAAAGAAAACAGGATCACATGGACAGGGACGGGCTTAAGATCCCAATACATGTTTTGGGGACACAATTTAATCCCTGACACCTTTTATGCCCACATATTAGGGATTCTGACGTCTCAAAATAGTGTGAAACCCACAGAGTGGAAAGCACCCTGACGGTCAAAGCTGACATGCCTGTCGCGGCATTTTCTGAAATCCAGTGCAATTTTCTGAAATTAAAGATCCAACAATGGAGGTCTCCCTCACCTTACTGACAAAATGGACAGTTTGTTTTGTTAACTGCCCTGCTGTTAATTAACAACTTTATTTTAACGGTAAAATGCACATATATTATTGAGTAGTTTTTTTTTTTTTTAACCCGTAGAATTTTTTGAAAGGAACAAGTGCCGGCTTTACTTTTAGTTTTGGTGATAGAAATTCCCTTTTCTCTGGCACTGAACTTCAGAGAGAAAATAAGAAAAATATCAACCTGAATTTTAACAGATGCAAGAAAATGGGCTATGTCAAGTGAACCTAACTGGGTATATAATTACAAACAGCTTTATCCTCACATGATTTTAATGCATTCCATTTCAATCCACATCAATAAGTGCAGTGTTTTAACTAACCAGTTTTGAAAAATGATGAATGCTGAAAGCTTCTTTCCTTTAGTATTATTTGGCAGAAACTCTGCTCATGTTAAATATCGGTATCAACTATGTTTCCATATTGTATGCCCAAGTTATTCTGTGCATTTGCTTGTATGGAAACAGATTCCTGGAAGAAGCCAGACCTGGAGAAAGAACATCAATAATGTCTGAGGGGGGGGTGAGCGTATCTACACGTAGGTTTAAAAGTCTCTATTGGAGAAGACATAACCGTAATACAGCATTATTAAGTTAGGTGTCATCTGTTTGCATTAAAAAGAGGGTTGAATAACACAAAATATGCTTTATTCTTTCACTGTTTTGGCAGCTGTCCACTGTCCCTCTGAGAAAAAAGCCGGAAAAAAAATGTTTTCTCAGAATACGTCTTCGCCTAACGATTAGGTGAATTGTCAAGGAGAACAGGAGTGGCTGAGAGAACCGACAGGGAATTTACGTCAGGGTTATTGTTCGATTGTTTTTAGATTTCCCGTGCATTTCAATGGTCAGGCAAGGGTTCCAACAGTCCCAAAATGAATCCCTGTCCATGGCTTCTCACTTCCCCTTGATCTTTAAGCTCGGCCATCTAACCGTGATCGTCTCGCGCAGGTACACACGGTTCTTTAAGTCAAGGTACTTTTCTGCAGCGTGATGTCCTAGCGCTCGTGCTGGTAAACCAGAAATGTCTGTCACCACACACCTTTTTGCTATTCACTTTTGTATGCAAATTCACTACTCCTCGGTGGATAAATCATGATGAGAAGGATGTTTTAAGCAGCATTTGGAGACCTCTGAGCTGAAGTC
>NW_004444101.1:6079818-6081078 GCF_000243295.1 Trichechus manatus latirostris | reverse complement strand
TGTCTGTGTAGATGCCTCTGCAACTGTGAGTCCCTGAGTCCCTGAGACCCTGGTACCCTGAGGCCGTGCAAGGGGAAATATGTCATGAGAGGACAATTGTCCCCCAAGTCCTGACCTGACTCCCCACATTGCTTCTAGACCTGTAACTAGGATCTAGTCTCTGCAGGGTCCGCTAGCCTGGCCATGTCAAACCAGACAGACCAAATGGACAACAACAGGTATTGTAGCCTGAACAGGTGGCATCCCTAACTTCAGCTGCTGTGACGACCACACTGTCTTCACCTGACAGATGAGCCCCGCATCTGGCTCTCGCGTGTGACTAATCTGGCAAATGGATGCTTTCACCCCCACCTGTGAGGGAATGCAAACACGGTCCCCGCGTCTCTGCTGGGGCGTGATAGTCTCCTGCTGTCTGTAATGGGAAGAGTTGCAAGGGGCTTGGTTTACCTGCTGTCTCAGTTCCTCAGGCCTTCTATAACAAAAAATACCACAAGTGGGTGGCTTTAAAGAACAGAAATTTATTTTCCCACTGTTCAGGAGGCTAAAAGTCCAAATTCTGGACATTACTATAGGGGGAAGTCCTTTGTCTATTCCAGCTTCTGGTAGCCGGCAACCCTTAGAGTTCCCGGGCTTGAAGACACACCTGCCTCGGTCATCTGATCTGTCTTCCTCTTCCCCTTGTGTGTGTCTCTGTGTCTATTCTCATCTTTTTATAACTCAGAAGCGATTCTGTCTAGGACCCACCCTACAGTCGTATGATCTCATTAGCTTAATGAAAGAAAAACCACTATTCCCAAACAGGTTTATATTCACAGGTATAGGGGTTAGGATTTTAACACGTTTTGGGGGGACACAATTAAATCCATAACACCTGTCCACAGACCATTGAGCTGGTCCACTTATTAATGACATTGTGTCATCTGCATCTGAACAGGAACAGACAAGACATATGGATGGCGTGGTGAGACATGTGCATACCAAAAATGAGAGAGAAACTCCACAAAGGCCCAGGGGTCTGGGGTATGCCAGGACATCCCACCCAAGAGGAGGGGCAAGTTGTTGTCCTTTAGCTTCCTGCTGCTAAGACAGAGGCAAGGTGCCATGTAGTCCTCCTGAGATTTGGGAGATGGCATGTTGCACATCTGGGGATAATTAACGCATTTATTGGGTGACTAAGAAGGTTATCACATTCTAATCAAGCCCAGAGAAAGAGCAGGAACTGCAGTAGGTCCAGATGTTGCACCAGTAACTTTGCTGTCT
>NW_004444101.1:6077556-6078954 GCF_000243295.1 Trichechus manatus latirostris | reverse complement strand
GTCAACCAATTCTTTTTGGTACAGTGACTCTGTGTATTCCTTCTGTCTTCTTTTGATGCTTCCTGGGTTGTTCAATATTTTCCCTGTAGAATCCTTCAATAGTGCAACACGAGGCTTGAATTTTTAATTCAGTTCTTTCAGCTTGAGAAATGCCAAGCATGTTCTTCGCTTTTGGTTTTCTAACTCTAGGTCTTTGCACATGTCATTATAATACTTTACTTTGTCTTCTCCAGCTGCCCTTTGAAATCTTCTGTTTACTTCACCATTTCTTCCATTCTCTTTAGCTACTCAAAGTTCAAGAACAAGTTTCAGAGTCTCTTCTGACATCCATTTTGGTCTTTTCTTTCTGTCCTGTCTTTTTAATGACTTTTTGCTTTCTTTATGTATGATGTCCTTGATGTCATCCCACAGCTCGTCTGGTTTTCAGTCATTAGTGTTCAGTGCTTCAAATCTATTCTTGAGGTACGATATACTTAGGGTCATAACTCAGCTCTTGTGGACTTGTTTCAATTTTCTTCAGCTTCAACTTGAACTTGCATTTGAGCAATTGATGGTCTGTCCCACAGTTGGCCCCTGGCTTTGTTCTGATGATATTAAGATTTTCTGTTGTCTCTTTCCACAGATGTAGTCGATTTGATTGCTGTGTATTCCATATGGTGAAGTTCATGTGTATAGTCATAAGACCCAGTAGATCCAATGTTGCTAGAGGTGCCTACCATTGATAAGAAATCTGTGTGGGATCTTGGCAAACCAATAGAATATCATAGTAGAGATTCCCAGTGTTCTGGAGCAAGGCCATTGTATCTGCACCAGGCAAACTTCTGAACACTGACCATGGGTCAACAAGTGACTGTGAGAAGAGATGCCCAGGATGAGCTGGAGGTTGTACCTCTGACGGTGGTTCTGTGCATGGGATGGGGAGCACATCCAGACTGCAGGAAGATCTCAGTCTGCCCAGCTCCTACTTTGCAGCTGGTCCTCCTGGGCTTGCTACATATGCTCCCAGCTTCCTGGTCAGGCGGATGCATGGATATTGTGGACATATACATTTATATGTATTCCGTATTTAAACAGAAACCAGTGAAATGAGAACAGGCAGAGGCTGTTTATCCAGAGATTGGCATAACAATGGAGTCAGCCACCACCACAGGCAGGCTGGGCAGTGGGAAAGCTTACAGTGGAAATGGGAAGGCTCAGGTGTGCCCTGACGGGGGCTGTTGTCATGAGGAGGTTGGCTGGAGGTGGCTAACTAGAAGGGGGCCTCCTACATGATAGGACAGGGGAGTACATTAGGCTACTCTGGTTGGTCCTGAGTTGGAAGCAGGGGTCAGTCATTGATCAAGTCCTGACTGTTTTGGACCAATTGCTGCTGAAGCTGTGATTTGGCTTCCCGGGCTC
>NW_004444101.1:6076880-6077271 GCF_000243295.1 Trichechus manatus latirostris | reverse complement strand
CTACTAAAGAACGTGTGTGTGTGTATAAAATCACAATTAATATATAGAGAATAATCTCATTTTGTGAAACAGAAATAAAACCTGTATACATTCATAAGTAATAATATGAGTTTCCCAACAGATTCTCAATATTGCTTATTGCAGGAGAATCGAGTGGAGGATATTACAGGAAGGTTGTCAAGTGTTCTTTGTATAGCTTTGGAGTATTTGGCTTGCTGTGATAAGCACTTTTGTGCTGTAAAAATGATAAAACAAATGTAAAATGCCTTTTTATCAGTGCAATTTTAACAATCCCTTGACCTCTTAATGTGACAAGCTTATCCTACTTGTGAACTCTTTCTATTCAGAGAATACTTGGTCATGTCATATTACCGTATTTTTATGCAAACAA
>NW_004444101.1:6075297-6076141 GCF_000243295.1 Trichechus manatus latirostris | reverse complement strand
ACTCACATTTTCCTAAAAATGTGTACATTTGCTTGCATTTTTTACATGTATATGCTTACAGTCTTTGAAAGTTTCTCTCCGTAAAATCCATACACAAAATCTTGACAGGGCAATTATTAGGACCTGCTTCATTAATGTGTTATGAAAACTTAAACAACTATATTTTATCGATATCCATTTGGACCCTTCAAGCTGGCACATTTTTCCAGGGTCTGATTCATGTCCCAGTCCGTTTAACTGTCGAATGGAAGGAATAACCACCCAGATGTTTCAGGGCTTGAGATACAGCAGAATCATGGGGTGATAGCATTTAAGTTATAGTAATTATTTTAGGCTGACAAAGACGGAGAAGGACAGAGGGACAGGGAAGGAACTGTGGCTCGATGGAATGACCTGGGATTCTTTCAGATTTGAATGAGTGGCCTTGGGAAAGTAAGTAACTTCTCTGAGTCTCGCCTTCTTAACTCTGTAAAGTAGGAGAAGTAATAATTACCGTCACAAATTGTGAGAGTTAAAGATCATATAGGCACATGTTTAACAAACTGCCTGACATGTAACAGGTCCTCAAAAATAGCAGGAAACATAAAGTGAAGAGCATGTTTTGAAAATTTTCATTCTTTAACTTCTGTAATAAAGTTCCTTCACGCATCCGCATTTTTCGGATTCGTGATGCTAAGTTTCTGACTTGTTATTGTCAGTGTCAAAAGTTAAATGCATTTTAAATTATGTTTTTATTTTATTGATATTTTGAAGTGACCTTCAGTTTTTTCTCTTAAAATGGTATTTGCTTTTTAATATTAATTTGAATAAAATCATACCTTGCATGTATTTGTCCAACTGTGTT
>NW_004444101.1:6061084-6061783 GCF_000243295.1 Trichechus manatus latirostris | reverse complement strand
GGACTGCCAGAAAAAAGAACAAATCTGTCTTGGAAGAAATACAGCCAGAATGCTCCTTAGATGCAAGGATGTCAAGACTTTGTCTCACGTACTTTGGACATGTTATCAGGAGGGACCAGTCCCTGAAGAAGGACATCATGCTTGGTCAAGTAGAGGGTCAACAAAAAAGAGGAAGACCCTCAAAAAGATGGATTGACACAGTGGCTACAACAATGGCCTTAAGCATAACAATGATTGTGAGGATGGCACAGGACTGGGCAGTGTTTCATTCTGTTGTACATTGGGTTGGTATGATCAGAACTGACTCGAAGGCACCTAACAACAACAACAACAATAGCAACAACAAAGACTTCTCTAATCTCACTACATCCACTCAATGAAACCCAAATCCTGACGTCACAAGGAGATCAAAGAAAGTTACCAAAACTCACCTAAACCAGCTTCCAAGTATAAAGGCAGCTACTCTTGTTCCCTGAAACATTTTTTGTTGTTCTATTTTTCTAGTTCTTTAAACTAGATAAAAACGGATGAGGAAGAGTTGAGTGCAAGTGGTGTTTTAGTTTTTGTTGCTGCGGGCTTCATCCCGGTTGCCCAAACCTATTCGCACTCTCTTCAGCACCCTTAGCGATTTATTTTCACAGACATTCTCCCGCCCCCTGCCCAGACCGCCGGCCGAGCCCACAGTGCAGAAGGAGGACC
>NW_004444101.1:6060036-6060984 GCF_000243295.1 Trichechus manatus latirostris | reverse complement strand
TGCTTCCACAAAGACTTCAGGCATTATCTGTGCTTGGCAAACGGATGTTCTTAGTAATGTGTTTACCACACAAGCCCACACATCACGGGCACGCTTCCCTCTGTGATGAGAGCCCCCAGGACCCACTCTCCCCCCAGGGGACAAGCTAAGCAGCAGCTGGTTTGTGGAACCTTTTCTTAAAAACTGTTTGCTGGACAGCAACCCGAATACTTAGATTTGGGGAAAATAATAGGCTAATCAAAGATGCTCTGGGTTTTGCTCTGGATTGATTAACTATGGAAATGAATTCATGCCTTTCTTTAAACTTTTTACACAATCCACAGTAAATATTTAATTACAAGTATTTTGAGATGAGAAAATTTAGGACAAGGAAAATAGAATACAGACAGATAATCCATGACTTACAATGTCTCTGAGTTACAACTAACAGCACTTACAACTGTCTTTTTTTACGATTTGTGTTTTTTTATGTACGTATGTATTTATTAAAATATATCTGAAAGTTTATATGTAATGTTTCCAACCCTCAAAGACACATAAATGTAGGATTTATAAAGATACTGACAATAAAAGGCAATAATAATTAAAACTAAAAAAAAAAAATATTCAACTTACATCAGAACCATCTTACCGACGGAGTTGTTGGAACCTAACCCCATCACAAGTTGGGGACAGGTACCTATATGGAAAATTCAGGACCACCAAATTGCCAGCTGACCTCCACTTGGTTGGCAGGTGCTGGATTCACAGGGAGTTGGAGTCACACCCTGCTCCGTGCTGATCAGTGTACTTGGTTCATGCCCCTCACGGCCCCTGAGGTGCGAGTCCAATGTTCACTCAAGCAGATTAACTTGACTTTTTTAATAGACTTTATTTCTAAAAGCAGTCTTTGGTTTACAGAAAAAAATTGTGCAGAAACTACAGAGAGCTCCCATACCCCCTCTCCCC
>NW_004444101.1:6057900-6058744 GCF_000243295.1 Trichechus manatus latirostris | reverse complement strand
ACAGATCTTTTGGGGCTCCCTCTTAGTTTCCTAAGGCTACAATAACAAAACACACTGAGTGAGTGGCTTTAGAGAACAGAAATATTGTTTCATGGTTCTAGAGGCTGGAAATCGAGATTCAGGGAATCAGCAGGATCATGCTCTGTCAGTTCTGGATGAATATCCTTCCTCTCTCCTCCAGTGTCTGGTGACCGCAGGCAGATTCTGGCTTTTAGAGGCACCTTCACACGGGGTCTGCCTTCCCCCATGCATGACTCTGTGTCTGTTTTCTCTTTTATAAAACACCACTCAGAAGGGATCAAGATTAGGACCCACCCTACACTGGTATGATTTAACTCATAATGTCTTCAAAGAAAGACCCTATTTCTAAACAAGGTCAGGGTCATGGGTACAGGGGTTAGGGCTCCACGTGTCTTTGGGGGACACAACTCAATCCATAGCCAACCCTGACTGACCTGCTCCATTTCTGTCTTGTTCTAAATCGTCTTGTGAATTCAAACATGGTTCTGAGTCTCTCTCAGCCTCAATTTCTTCTTCTGGATGTAGCACACTGGGAAAGTCCTTGCCGACCATCACACCCAGGGGCCACGTCTTTAAATTGTTGTGCAGTTCTGTGTCTGAGGTTTCCCTCCTGTCTCAGGATTCTTAACAAATACTGATCCATCCCTTAGTACTTTTATGTGGCTCTTCAGGGAAGTTGGAAACAGTTCTGAGGGGTTTATTGCTGATATTTCTTTTTCCAGAACAAAAGTACTCACATACAGCTCCTGAGAGCCAGACAGATTTGCCTCAGTGTTTGAGATAGTTGGGTTTTGTCTCATTGAAGTGCCCAGAAATGATCCCA
>NW_004444101.1:6056331-6057755 GCF_000243295.1 Trichechus manatus latirostris | reverse complement strand
ACCAACAATCATGAAGATGGCATAGGACTGGGCAGCGTTTCCTCTTGGCTTACATGAGGCCACCATGAATCAAAGCCAACCAAACAGCAACTAACAACAGCAACAGTAGTACTGTAACTCTTGCTCTGTTTTTTCCACTTTTTTCTATGCAACATTAAGTATTTGAGATCCACCCCCACTGCTGTATGCAGTTTTAGCTCATTCTTCTTGTGACTACACAGGTTTCCATCACATATTTAGAGGCCACATAGCTCAAGCCTTGACACAAAAGTCAAGATTCCCTGTTTCCTCTGAAACTCTTCATTTCTCACCCAACAAGTACAGCACGTGTGCAACAAGGATCTCAGTGAGGCAGCCACATTTAGGGAAAAATACTTGAGATTACAAAAGCAATTTGAATCCTATTCTGTGTAGGACTGTAAAAATTGGTTTGAAATTGTGTTTCCTTAGTATCTATCTGTATTCCAAAATATGAATCCAAATATTTAAAATGATCCCATCAAGATAAACAAGAACTATGGGATTACTGAGTGATGAGTATATTATTTTACAAATACAAAATAAGATAATTCATTTATTCATTGAAACAAATATTTATTGAGCCCTTACTAAGTCAGTGTAATACTCTAGACACAGGGACATATCAGTACACAAGACAGACAAACCCAGGGATGTTGCATAGTTTTCCTTTCTGTGGAGAGAAACAATTACCACGTGCCTAGAAAAGACCATTTTAGAGAGCTACAGAGAAAATATTGAACTTGTCAAGGACTTCAATTTACTTGTATCCACAATCAACACCCATGGAAGCAGAAGTCAAGAAATCAAAAGACATATTGCATTAGGCAAATGCTGGAAAAGTTCTCTTTAAAGTGTTGAAAAGCAAAGATGTCACCTTGAAGACTAAGGTGGGCCTAACCCAAGCCATGGTGTGTTCAATTGCATCATACGCCTGCAAAAGCTGGACAGTGAATAAAAAAGACCAAGGAAGAATTGATGCCTTTGAATTATGGTGTTAACAAAGAATATTGAATATACCATGGACTGCCAGAAGAACAAACAAATCTGTCTTAGAAGAAGTACAACCAGAATGCTCCTTAGAAGGGAAGATGGCGAGACTTCGTCTGACGTACTTTGGATGTGTTATCAGGAGAGACTATTCCCTGGAGAAGTACATCATTCTTGGTAAAGTAGTGGGTCAATGAAAAAGAGGAAGACCCTCAATGAGATGTTGACACAGTGACTGCAACAATGGGCTCAAGCATAACAACAGTCAAGTGGATGGTGCAGGACTGGGCAGTGTTTCCTTCTGTTGTACATAAGGTCACCATGAGTTGGAACCGACTTGATGGCACCTCACAACAACAACAACATAATGTTGGGTAGAAAAGAACAAGAATAAAAAACTAGGTTCCGCCAAGATG
>NW_004444101.1:6030633-6031451 GCF_000243295.1 Trichechus manatus latirostris | reverse complement strand
TTAGGAGCTGGTTGAATGTTCACGTGGAATCAAGGGCGGAGAGGAGGAGTGTGCTGTCGCAGAATGGGGTGAGCGGTTGGGGTCTCATAACAATGTATGTTAAAAAAAGAAAAAGAAAATTCTGTATGGGAGACTAACTTGAAATGTAAACTTCATTTAATTACATCAATAAAAAATTTAAAAAATAAAATAAAAATAAAAATGCTTATTCTGCTCTTAAAATGGGCACTGGGCTCGTGGCAGACGAACCTACCTTCACCCTCCTGCTACGAGGGCACTCCGGCAGGGCTTCTGTTTGCTCGTTTATTTCAGGCAAGTCAGGGAAGTTGTCCCTGGGGGCACTGAGGCCCTAGGAAGAAAACCCTCCAGCAGGGGACAGACGGTATCAGAGGCGCTCAGTAGTACGCTTTAATATTCATCAAAACCAACAACAGCTGTCAAAACAGTATTTCCTCTTGAAGAAGGGAATTCTTTTTAATTTTAGTTTCATTTAAACTATATTTATCTAATGCGCCTCCCATTTTTTGTTTGGTTCAAGAATCAAAGATTAAAATGACTATTTTTAAATATACTAACACAGAAAAATACAAAGATAAATAAATGATCGCCACTCACACCATGGTGAACATGCTTCCACACTTACTTTTAGTCTTTATGTGTTGTTGTTGTTAGGTGCCATGGAGTCGGTTCCAACTCATAGTGACCCCACGTACAACAGAGCGAAACACTGCCTGGTCCTGCGCCATCCTCACAATCATTGTTATGATTGAGCCCATTGTTGGAGCCACTGTGTCAATCCATCTCCTTGAGGGTCTTCC
>NW_004444101.1:6028637-6029463 GCF_000243295.1 Trichechus manatus latirostris | reverse complement strand
CAAGTGCTTTAACCACTGCTCACCAGGGCCCCTGGTGCACATGTCAGCTTGAGGACACCTTTGAGTTTGTTCGGGGTCTTTTCTGTCCTTATTGAGATATCACATGCCTTTATTTCTTTACTCTGTCAATGCCATTGATTGAAGTTTGTTTTTTTTTTTTTGTAACAGCTTAATTGAGATATAATTCACATACCACAGTTCATCATTGAACGCATACAATTCAGTGATTTTTAGCGTATTCACAGAGTTGTGCAACCATAACCACAGTCAGTTCTAAAGCTCTAAAACATTCTCGTCACCTCAGAAAGAAACCCTGCATTCGTGAGCTGCACCTCCCACCTCCTCTCCTTTCCAGCGCTTAGCAGCACGAACCCACTTTCTGTCGCTGTATATTTGCCACGTTGGACATTTCATATAAGTGGAATCACATAATAGGTATTTTCTGTGACTGGCTTCTTTCACTTAGCATAAGGTTTTCAGATTCATCTATGTTGTAATGTTAAAATTATTACTATTTTTGGTAAAACCTACTGACTGGAAGTTTTTGATTCTTTCATTATATTGCTGGGCACAATTTCCTATTTGGGACTTTAGGAAGAACAGCCTCATGATTTACTTCAGAAAATCAGCCACTGAAAACCCTGTGGATCTCAACAGTCCCCTCTGCAGCCTACCCCAGGGACGGCACAGAACCAGGCAGCATTCTGTTCTGTTGTATGGGGTCGCCATGACACAGCGGCTAACGTTTGGGATTTGGCGGCTGTGTGAATCCAGACGTGCCACGACCTCGTTCTCGCTCACTTTCCTGAGAGTGGTTTTGGCATCC
>NW_004444101.1:6018270-6027176 GCF_000243295.1 Trichechus manatus latirostris | reverse complement strand
GCAGGACCAGGCAGTGTTTTGTTCTGTTGGACACAGGGTTGCTATGAGTCAGAACTGACTCAAGGGCACCTAACAACAACACAATATATACATGTATATGTATATATAATATTACCATATATACGTGTATGTATATATATATAGAGAGAGAGAGATTTATTTTAATGAATTGGCTCACACAGTTGTCAGGGAGGCAAGCCCAAAATCCACAGGGCAGGTGGCAGGCTGGAAACTCTGGCAGGATATCTATGTTACAGTCTTGAGGCAGAATCCTTCTCCTCTCAGAAACTCCAGTTTTTGCTCTTAAGTGCCTCAACTGATTGGATGAGGCCCACCCACATTATTTAGAGCAATCTCCTTTACTTAAAGTCAACTGATTGCAGATGTTAAGCACATCTACAGAATTCCTTCACTGCAATATCTAGACTAGTGTTTGACCAAACAGCTGGCCCCCAGGGCTCAGCCCACCACAGACACAGGTTCATTCTGTGGAAGTGACTGACATATCTGAGCCATCGTAGGCTTTGCTCGTGAAATAGCCACCATCTTCTGTATGGTAGAAACCAGTGAACGAGAAAGTCCAGAGTGGCCAGTCCCACAAACATTTCTTCCATCGATGACGCTTTTACGCTCAGTTTTGCTTATGTTTGTGTCACGGCCTTAGAATGGTGATTTCCCAAGCTCAGTAGCAGAGCGAGGTGGCAGTCCCCTCCCTGTCGCTCGGTTTCTGGCAAAGCAGCCTTCACTGCCCAGTCAGCCGAGCCCAGAAGAGGCCTTTCTAGTCTTGTTCTTCCATCAATTTGAAGTGCCCTGTGCCTTTCTGTGTGTTAGCATTAATTTAAAACCATCGCAAACAGACTTCAAGGCAGTTCACCTTTTGTTAAGAGAAACTTGGCTGAAATAATGGGAACTAGGAACATTTTTCTTAACCATCGATGAGTGAAACTGCTTATCATAAAATGTTGCTAAGTCAGATTTTTCACACCAAACTAAACATTAAATCTTTAAGGTTCCTGCATGTTCTTCACTACCAGTTTTCTCAGATGCAAGTTGTTTAAAATAAGTAAAATTAGTCACCTGAACCACGAAAATAAAAATTAAACCTAGTTTGCTACTAGTTTTCAATTCTAACTAAAAGCCACGGCTAGTTATCCAGAGCAAGTGTTTTTAAACTGAATGGGGTCTAGGACATTTCGTGTGCAGACACCTTCACAGGGGAAGAGAATTTCTGATTTCCTCTTTGCAGAAAACATGTCGACTACTAAGTCTACTGCAAAGGAGTCAAAGTTTCCAACAGAATGATGCAGATACTGCAGCCTGCTTAACCTCAGCACCACCATCTCCAGGAGCCATCGAGTCGACTCCGACTCATGGTGACCCCATGTGTGTCAGAGTAGAACTGTGCTCCATAGAGTTTTCAGTGGCTAATTTTTTCAGAAGTAGATCACCAAGCCTTTCTTTTGAGGCACCTCTGGGTAGACTTGAACCTCCAACCTTTCGGTTAGCAGCCAAGTGCTTTAGCCATTTGTACCACTTAACCCTAAGAACTCCACTTAACCCTAGGGTTCTCAAATTTGTGGGAGTATATGAAATCATTCTTTGTCTGGAAGTATATGGGGTCTGCTCTTCTAAATGTTTACCAGGCTGTATCAACACGTGCGTGCTCTTCTCTCATTGAGCTCTGCCCGAAAGGAGGCCCTTTCAAGCTGAAGGCACGTCGCTCTTCAATTTCCGGGGTGTTGTGGTGGTGAAGGTGGTGTGTCAACTTGGCTGAGCCATGATCCTAGGTGGTTTGGCAGTTATGATATCGTCTGGAAGCTTTTTAATGATGAAATCACCTCCATGACCTCCATGATGAGATCTGTTGTGAGCAGCCAATCAGTTAAAAGAGATTTTCCTTGGGGGTGTGGCCTGCATCCAATATAAGTGTCCTTCCTGGCAAAGCTCTCTGGCTTTTGCTCCCTCTAGATCCTTCAGCTGGCTCCCGTTCATCTGACCTCTGGTTCTTGGGACTGGAGCTAGCAGCGTACCTGCCGTCTTACCTTCCGATCTTGGATTCCCAGCCCCTGCAGCTACGTGAGTCAGGAGAAGCCTCCAGCCTCACCCAAAGACTTGGGACTTTCCAGCCTCTGTTACCACGTGAGCCATTTCCTTGATATAAATATCTCTATATAAATATTTGTATGCTGCACTGGTTTTGCTTGTCTAGAGAACCCAGCCTAAGGTAGATGCTATGCCACTAACTCATCAAGCGTTTCCCAGCCTGGCCCAGGACAACCTCACTTCCTCACTCCCTTCTTCTCAATCACCAATTACTTGGAAGCTGAGACCTCCTACTTGATGACAGGGTTAGAATTTGGAGTAGACAGAGAGCCAACTTTGACGGCCAAGTTTTCCCCAGGGATGTTTACCAATCCCAGAAGTGAGGAGGCTCAAATATTACAGAAAGTATGAAAGGGCAAGCCCAGAGGGGTGCCCTGCCTCGATTAGGAGGCTAAAGTGCCACCCTGCTGAGCAGGTGAGCCTGATCCAGGCCCTCCTGGAGCTGCAGCTCTTCCTAAGTCAACCAAGTGTCTGGAATTAGACTAAGATAACCCTTAAGTGTTAAGAGTCTGCAGACACCACACAGAAGCAAAAGTTACTTTTTACTTCTTATCTTACTTCAATGGGATAAGATAACATGGATCTAGACCTTAAATTATCTCTTCAATTTTTCTACTAAAATTTTTGACATTTAATCAGTGATAACCAAATACCCAGGAGGATGGAAAATCGGAACAGAACCTCCTTACCCAAAAAAAGAAACAAAGAGTGGGAAGAGAACCAGAGGGCTCAATTTAATTGAATTGTCTTCCTTTGACAAAATCATCATCATCATCACGAGACAGTCTGGTATTGGCGTGTACCTAGATACACAGATTAATGGAACAGAACACAGTTCAAAACTAGACCCACATACATATGGCCAACTGATTTTGTACAAAGGTAATTAAATGGGAAAATGATAGTCTTTCCAATAAATGATGCTGGAAAAATTGAAAACCAGTGTACCAAATAGCAAACTTGATCCTTACCTCACAGCATATATAAAATAAAAGGACTGGAAAAGAAGACGTGAAACTCATTTTTTCCACAGATGACATGATTGCATTTGTAGAAAATACCAAATAACCTACAGATAGATTATGAGAATTGATAAACATGCTTAGAAAATTTGTTAGATACAAGGCAGTTACACAAAAATCAATTGTATGCCAGCAACAAACTGTTAGAAAATGAAACTGGAAAATTGTAAATAACCAAAAACAAATGTAAGTAAAATATACCAGTGCCCTCCAGACAGAAAATCATGTAACATCATAGAGACAAATAAATCCAAAACATGTGGGAGATGTACCACATTCTTATATTAAAAGACTCAATTTTTAAAGCAGTTAATTCATCTCAAGCTGATCTGCAGATTCAATGCAAATCTGATAAAAATCTCAGTAGTTTTTGCTTTTTGTTTTTCTGGAGAAAATTTACAAGCTTGTTCTCCAATTTGTTCAGGAAGGCCAGGAAGGGCATCTTGTACTACTTGATAATAAGGCTTATTATAAAGCTAAATTAATTCAGACAAGGTGGATTTGGTGCAAGGATAGGAAAATAGATCTTTAGAAGGTAAAAAGCTGCCTTTTAGGTAATGAAGAGTTAATTAGAATTTATTCTTTCCAAGTCTAAAGTAAATTGAAGCATCCTTTATAAAACTGTATTAATGTTTTCCATTAAGAAGCATTAAATAGAAGACAGCTTGTAACGGAAGCCCAGCTGGTAGCTTGCATCATCTAGATTTTACTGTTACAAGGTTTCATCATCACTGATCCTGTTTTCTCGCACCTCTTTCTCAGGAATGAGTCAGAAAACGGATTTCATCTCTCTACCCTGGAGGTGTTAAGATGTCACATAGAGATTCATGGTGGAAGGGGGCGTAGGCGAGGAGAATGAGGTTTTTAATGGCATTTTAAACTGCCTGAGTTCTCTGCTAAGTGCACCTTTACCCCTCATGAGATGAATTTGATGCCCATAAAAAATGGAATAAATATAAACCTCTGCTGGAATTACTGAAAGGAATATTAAATAGAATATACAAATCACAAAGAGATGTTTTGAGTCATAACCATGGTTTTTATCAAAATGTTTTAAAATATAGCAAAAGTTATGAGAGACTGATATATGTAAATCTAAATAAGGAAAGTCAGTTCTTAAGCTTGAATTGTTTAATTTGGTATAGTAAAAGATATTCCTAATATTGGAGGAAAAAACTAAAATAAAAAAAATTGCTTAAAACTCAGAGCACTTTCATCTTTAGAGATTGAATAAAGTTTATACATATTTACACTATCATGCATTATTTATCATTTGATAAAAAATTTAATGTCTCAATTTAAACATCTATAAAATATAATTTTCTAGGAAAAAGGAAATTATATGTAATAATAGAATAATATTCAACTTCATTCAGATGACATATCAATAATTATTGTCTGTTATGAAACAGGGCATATTTCCCAGAGGCAAATCTATACTGTTCCTGATTTTAAAAGCTGCAGGTTTAACATTTCTGACATTTCCTCTGTAAGAGTGGTAATCACAAATCTAAGTGGGTAAATACCTTTCTTTAAAAGATTTTTGATAATCAGGATGTTTACCAGACAATACCAATTGAAAGACATGCTTTGGTTTGTATTCAGTTTATGTGATGAGTTGATTTCTGTCCTCCAAAAAGATAAGTTCAAGTCCTAACTATGAGTCTGTGAACATGATCTTATCTGGAATAGTGTCTTTTGCAGATGTAGTGGGTTCCATTAACGTGAGGTCCTACTGGGGTAGAGTGGGCCCTCATCCAGTCTGACTGGTGTCCTGATGAGAAGTGGAGACGAGACGAACACCACGTGGAGACAGAAGGAGAGGGAGAAGACTGCCGTGTGGAGATGGAGGCGGAGATGGAGTGATGCATCCACGGGCCACGGAAGCTGGAAGAGGCAGGGACGGATCCTCCCCCGGGACCTTCAGAGGGAGCACAGCCCTGCTTTAAGGACTTGTAGCCTCCAGAACTGCTGGAGGATAAATTTCTGTTTAAATGACCCAGTTGGTGGTCATTTGTTACAGCAGCCACTGGACCCTCGGGCAGCTTGTATTCCAAGTGGGTAGAATGTGCAGATAATCAGCTTGTAAGAACAGAAGACGGTTGGATTGGGAGAGTGGACACACTTTTAAAGAATTTTAGTGTGTATGTTCAATTATATGTCAGAACCTGGTAGAGATTTGAGTTAATTCATGTTGAGTCTAGAATCTATAATCTTAAAATGTCGGTCGATTGTTTAATAACTTTCTAAGTACCAGGGGTGTGCAGTACCAGGGAGGGGGTGTCCAGCTCCCCCTCTTCCCACCCCTCAGCCAGCATGTGGACGAGATGATGGACTCTCACGGACCAGAAGGCAGGGGAGCCCGGGGTCTTCGCCAGCTCCCAGTGTCTGCGCTCCGCTGTTAGAAGAGAGAGAAGGTCCCAGAGGGTGGAGAAAGGTCGTCTTTCTTTTGGCTACGTGTCAGTGTGTTGTTGCATAGACCTCTACCACCACACACCTGAGGAAGGCGGGTCTGGGCCCCGAGCGCTCATCCACCCCGCCGACCCCAGGTGTCCCTACCTGCGCCAGCCGCAAGCGTTCACCTCTCCACCCGATCACAGAGTAGAAGGAGGCTGCCTTCCACGTGCTGGGACAAAACGCCTGCCTGCGCCAGGGAGACGCTCAAACAAGGGCAGCAGTGGGCGGGGCCGCCGGTCCCCGTGCGCCCGTCCCTGTGCGCCTGTCCCTGTGCGCCCGTCCCTGTCCACCCTTCCCACACGCGGTCTGCACCTCACTGCGGAGCTCCACCTCCCACTCCCTGTGACCCTTCCTGTGGGCCGAGATCGCCCACACTGGATTTCTGCTACCTGCTTCCAAAGCAGGGCTCCATCACAGCAAGTTCTCCAATAATAAACAAATTTTAAATATTAAGATAAAACAGTGCCTGATTAGGACAAGGGGTCCCTGGGTCATGCAGTTAACATGCTCGGTTGCTAACCAAAAGCTTGGAAGTTTGAGTCTATTCAGAAGCACCTCAGAAGAAAGGCCTGGTGATCTGCTTCTGAAAGACCAACCACTAAAAACTCCGTGGTGCACAGTTCTACTCCGACACACTGGGGTCACCATGAGTCGGGGTCAACGGGACGGTGGGACAATTCACAGCAAGTTTGGAAAAATATTTATAATTTAATATATCAATAGTTTATTACAGATGGTCTGGTGTAGATTTCAAATGTATCATCATTTTAAAGTATTTTGTTTGGGAGATACAAAAATAGTTTTGCTTTAGAATATTAATGAATAAATGTCTTTTTTCTAACACCTCACATTGTATATGCTTGTTTTATACACGGTTTAATGATTTGAAAGCATACTCTTCTATTTAAAAAAAAATGCTCAAAGTAATGTAACATTCTTTCTTGCAAGAATTTCAGGGCTGCTATGGATATAGCAACATGAGTAATACTATATTATTTGTAATACATTTGGAAAGTTTAAGTTACTGGAGATGAGTGGAATTCAATAACTGTTTTTTTTTTTTAACAAAAGCAGAGTGCTTTTCAAGCAAAACTAAGAAAAGCTCTTCAAGTGATAGAAAACGCCATGAAAGAAAAATGACAGTGTTAAAACACTGAGTATTAAATAATTTTATTTTTGCAAAATATATATATATATATATATATTTGAAAATACTTAAACAACTTGTAAGCCTGAATGCAGGCGTCACCGTGGACGGTAGCTGCATGGCTGAGTCCCTGGGGGTGCCTGGGTCTCTTGCCAACGCAGACAATTAGTGATGTCGTTGCTGGTGCCAGTGGACAGGAGTACGCTCACACGCGTCCACTCACGTGCATTCCTTTCATCTTCTGATCTGTTTCTATCAACCCGCAGATCCAGTACTCAAATCTTGAGAGCTATCATGAATACCGAGCATGACAGATACAGATTTGATAAATGTATGAAAGAGGGTAAAGGGTTAACTATGTTCAGAGATATTAAATTTTATTTAGAATATTACCTTTTTAATAGTGTATTCTGCATACATTTGACTTGTTTTTGAGCTTTCATTAAGAGAGTGGTTCAACTGATTTCACTACTGTTTAAGTATTTGCTGTTTTCTCATTCATTCGTATTCACTTCGGTCTCACTAAATTTCAGTTATATTGGCCCTCCCTAAACTGGTGTTTCTGGCATGTTTCTTTGTAGCATCTGAAGGGACTGCAGCTTCCTGATGAACACCCAGGCGAGCAGAGCAGCTGTCTTTTCTGCAGGAGGATCAGAGAGCAGTGCGCCGAGGGCAGACCCTGGTGGCCCAGCTCCTGAGAGGACAGGGGCAGATCTCAGTCCTCAGACCCCAGAACCTCTGCACTGCAGAGAGCAGCAACCACGGCTACAAGGAGGACACCCTCAAGGGGTAAAGTGCATATCTGCATAGCAAATCTAACAACTGGGGCTCAGTAATAGCTACAGTACTCACAAGAGGTGTGCTAAGGATCACCTGCACACACAGACACACAAACACATGCATGCATACATGTATATGCGCACACACACATGCACACACGTATATACATGCACACACATGCACGTACACATTCACACACACACAGGCGTATGTGCACACATGCATACACATACACAGGCACATACACACACATACTCATGCACACACGCATGCCCACATGCTCACACACCCGCACATGCGCACACACACGCATATGCAGTGTATGCTGGAGTAAGAAATGCACGTTTTGGCCTCTAAAGCAAAGCCAGCTCCTGCAGCACTGCATGTATTTAAGTTGAAATATGGGTTTTCTTACAGAATTAGTGTCCGCCTCATTCAGTTGGAAGAAAGAAGCTACTAAACAGTGGGGCAAGCAGCTCCCTGGGCTTCATACAGAGGGAACTTCCTCCCAGCTCACCACATAGTCCCTGGGGAAGATTAATCACCAGGGACCTCACCTCTTAGGCTGGGAGGCGTAGGCATCAGGCGTGGAAAGTCCTACTCCATCGCCCCTGCTCCCGTCCATCAGGACCCTGATGGGCTCTCCTCACAGACCACAGGGATTCCTTCACCTGGCAGTTACCTAGTGCCCTAAATGGCTCTTTCTTTGTCCCTCTGCCTAACAGCTGTTGATCATCCAGGCTAACGTCTTTATGGGGCATCAGTCAAGAGTTTAAAAGGTTTTCAGTGCCCATGTGGTTGTGGAGTTGGGAGAACCTAGAAAGTCAGCCTGCAGGAAAGAGACCCAGTGCTGCACACAGGATTGACATCATCCCCCATCGGGGACAGGGACCCTACAGGGACAGAGTGAGACGGGCGCCCAGGGCAGGTTAGACCCCAACAGCACTCCCTATCACTAGAGGCCCTGCCTTCAGGCCTGGTAACACCCAAGGCACGCAGAGGAAGTTGTACTCTTGGAAGGGGGTTGCTTTCTGCAGAAGCAGTCTTCTCTGGGGAATCTCTGAAAAATTAAGTCTGTCACAGGAGGAGGCCCCTGGGTGGTACACACTGTTTCGTGCTCAATTTCTAAGTGAAAGGTTGGCGGTTCAAACTCACTCAGTAACACCATGAAGGAAGGCCTCAGGATCCCCTTCTGTAGAGACCACAGCCAAGAAAACCCCATGGAGTGGTTCTCCCCTTTAACACACGGGCTCCCTCACTATGCATCAGAATCGACTTGACGGCAATAGGTTTGGTTTTTTGATTGATCACAGGAGGAGAACCAGAATAAGTCAAAGCTTTGATTTGGACCCAACCATCGCAGAGGAGGACTTCGTTCTTCAGCTTCCTACAGCAGC
>NW_004444101.1:5986476-5996031 GCF_000243295.1 Trichechus manatus latirostris | reverse complement strand
CTTGGATCCACAGTCAACACCTATGGAAGCAGCAGTCAAGAAATCAAACCATGCACTGCACTGGGCGAATCTGAAGCAGGATGCCTCCATCCTCCACGAGGACTGTGGTGGGATCTTAGGCCAGGCAGGCAGGTCTGGTCTCAGAGCCAGCCTCAACGTGACATAAAAACAATGAAATGCGGTGGCATAACTTGCTTACCCAAATTTATGGAACAATCTTTGCTCCCTGGACAGAGCCACATCGGATTTCTTGGCATGTTAATTTTTTCATGGTCCTGTGTATGTGTGTGAATTTGTCTATTAGAATAGAATGCAATGCTAGTTCATCTGCTTTGACTAGCTTATGGGGAAATAGCAACAATAGCAGTGAATATCCTTTGAAGGTTTGCTAAATTGCCAGCATGGAGCAAGCTCTTTGTGTGGATTACTTATTCAATCAACGGAAAAACACTGTATGATAAGTCCTATTGTCGTTGTTAAAAAAAAAAAAAGAAAAGAAAACATTGCCGCATATGCATGTGAAAGCTGGACAATGAATAAAAGATGGAAGAATTGATGCCTTTTAATTACAGTGTTGGCAAAGAATATTGAATATACCAGGGACTGCCAGAAGAACAAACAAATCTGTCTTGGAAGAAGTACGGCCAGAATGCTCATTAGAAGCGAGGTTGGTGAGGCTTTGTCTCACATACTTTGGACATGTTATCAGGAGGGACCAGTCCCTGGAGAAGTTGCTCATGCTTGGTAGAGTAGAGGGTCAGTGAAAGAGAGGAAGACCCTGAACAAGACGAACTGACACGGTGGCTGCAACAATGGGCTCAAACATAACAGTGATTGTAAGGACGGCCCAGGACTGGGCAGTGCTTCGTCCTGTTGTACATAGGTTCAGTATGAGTCAGAATGGACTCAACGGCACCAAAGAACAACAACAGCAACATTGCCATAGAGTCAAATTCCAACTTATTGTAACCCAATAGGACAGAGTAGAATTGCCCCATTGGATTTCCAAGCCCTTAAATCTTTATGGAAGCAGATTACCACATCTTTCTCCCTTGGAGCCGCTAGTGGGTTCAAACCACTAACCTTCTGTTTAGAAGTCGAGCGCTTAACCACTGGGCAGAGTGCTTGACTTCTAACCAAAAGGCCAGTGGTTCTAACCCATCAGCTACTCCTTGGGAGAAAGATGAGGCAGTCTTGTCCCATTGGAAACCCTATGGAACAGTTCTACTCTGGGTCGCTATGAGTCTGAATTGACTCAATGACAATGAGTTTGGTTGTTTTTGTTAGCAGCCATCAATTCAGCCCCGACTCATGGCAACAACCGAAGGAAATGCTGCCTGGTCCTGCACCATCGCCATAACTGGTGATTGTCATCTATAGGGTTTTCACTGGTTGATTTTCGAAAGTAGATCACCAAGTCTTTCTTCCTAATCTACCTTAGTCTGGAAGCTCCACTGAAACCTATTCAGCATCATAGCAACACACAAACCTCCACTGACAGATGGGTAGTGGCTGTGCAAGAGGTGCATTGGCTAGGAATTAAACCTGGGTCTCTCCCATGGAAGGCAAGAATTCTACCACTCAGCCACCATCCCTTATACACAGCGAAGTAAACAGGGACTATTTTCCCATCAAAATGACTAGGTTTATGGAGACAATCTTCTTGAAAAACAAGTCACCTAGAGCACTAGCATTGTTGAGGCTCAAAATCCTCCTATTATGAAGGCCAATAACATCCTTTTCATTGTAAGTCTGCGGTTATTAATGTCACAGTTCTTTCATTTGGTGTATTCATAGCTCTTTATATGATTTTCAAATTTTATTATTCGACTGAGTAATACACTTGAGGATTTTTGCTGTTATTGTTATTGCTATTGATGATAATGATTTTTTTGATGATGTTTCTCCATGCCGATCAATTGCTCAATGTTAAAACTCACTTTATGTGAGATCTTCTGACCCATGCTTCAAGATGTAAGATATTGAATAGAATCTGCTGCCACCTGGTCTACATCCACAAATTGTTCTGAGTCTGGCCATGTACTCTATACTGGCATACCTCAGAGACATTGAGGGTTCTGTTCCAGACAACCTCAATAAAGTATATATCGCAAGAAAGCAAGTCATACGAATTTGTTTGTTTCCTAGTGCATATAAAAGTTATGTTTGCACTTTACTGTAGTCTATGAAGTGTGCAGTAGCATTATGTCTAAAAAAAAAGTCATACGTTAATTAAAAAATAGTTTATTGTTAAAAAATGCTAACCATCATCTGAGCTTTCAGCAAGTTATAATCTTTTTGCAGGGGAAGAGTCTTGCCTCAATGTTCATGGCTGTTGACTGATCAGGATGGTGGTTGCTGAACATTGTGGTGGCTGTGGCAATTTCTTAAAATATGACAACAATGAAGTTTGTTGCATCAACTGAAACCTTTCATGAAAGATTTCTCTGTAGCATGTGATGCTGTTTGATAGCCTTTTACCACAGTAGAACCTCTTTCAAAACTGGAGTCAATCCTCTCAAACGCTGCTGCTGTTTTTGTAATATTCTAAATCCTTTGTTGTCTTTTCAACCATGTTCACAGAATCTGCACCAGGAGTAGTTTCCATCTCAAGAAACCACATTCTTTGCTCATTCATAAGAAACAACTCCTCATCTGTTAAAGTTTTGTCATGAGATTGCAACAATTCAGTCACATCTTCAGGCTCCACTTCTAACTCTAGTTCTCTTCTATTTCCACCACATCTGCAGTTACTTCCTCCACTGAATTCTTGAACCCCTTAAAGTCATCCATGAGGGTTAGAATCAACATCTTCCAAACTCCTGTTAATGCCGATATTTTGACCTCCTGCTATGAATCTTGAATGTTCTTAATAGCACCTAGAATGGTGAATCCTTTCCAGAAAGTTTTCACTTTACTTTGCCCAGATCCACCAGAGGAATCACTATCTATGGCAGCTATAGCCTTACAGAATGTATCTGTTAAGTAAGACTTGAAAGTCAAAATTGCTCCTTGATCCATGGGCTACAGAATGGATGTTGTGTTAGCAGGCATGAAAACAACATTAATCTTCTTGTACATCTCCATCAGAGCCCTTGGATGACCAGGTGCATGTCAAAGAGCAGTAATATTTTGAAAGGAATCTTTTTTTCTGAGCAGTAGGTCTCAACAGTGGGCTTAAAATATTCATTAAACAATGTTGTACACAGATGTACTGTCATCTAGGCTTTCTTGTTCCATTTATAGAGCACATGCAGAGTATATACAGTGTAATTCTTAAGGGCCTTAGGATTTTTGGAATGGTAAATGAGCATTGGCTTCAACTTAAAGTCACTAGCTACATTAACCCCTAACAAGAGAGTCAGACTATTCTTTGAAGCTTTGAAGCCAGGCATTGACTTCTCCTCTCTAGCTATGAAAAGTCCTACATGACATCTTCTTCCAACATAAGGCTGTTTCATCTACATTGAAAATTGGTTGTTTAGTGTAGCCACTTTCATCAATTATCTTAGCTAGATCTTCTGGGTAACTTGCTGCAGCTTCTACATCAGCACTTACTGCTTCACCTTGCATTTTTATGTTATGGAGACAGTGTCTTTCCTTAAACCTCATGAACCAACCTGTACTAGCTTCAAACTTTTCTTCTGCATCTTCCTCACCTCTCTCAGCCTTCATAGAATTGAAGAGAGTTAAGGCCTTGCTCTGGATTAGGCTTTGGCTTAAGGGACTGTTGTGGCTGATTTGATCTCCTGTCCAAACCACTAAAACTTTCACCGTATCAGCAATAAGGCTGTTTTGCTTTCTTACCATTCATGTGTTCACTGGACTAGCCCTTTTAATTTCCTTCATGAACTTTTCCTTTACATTCACAGCTGGGCTAACTGATGCAAGAAGCTTAGCTTTCAGCCTATTTCAGCTTATTGAATTGTGTCCCCCGAAAATGTGTGTCAACTTGGCTAGGCCATGATTCCTGGTATTGTTTGATTGTCCACTATTTTTTCATCTGATGTAATTTTCCTATGTGATTTTCCTCAGACTTATAGCCTCCTAACTGTGAGAAAATAAATTTCTGTTTGTTAAAGCCATCCACTTGCGATATTTCTGTTATAGCAGCACAAGATAACTCAGACACGCAGTACGCTTAACTATGTCTAGCTTTTGATTTCAAGTGAGAGATGTGCAACTCTTGCTTTCATGTGAACACTTAGAGGCCATTGTAGGGTAGTTCACTGGCCTGATTTCAGTATTGTCATGTCTCAGGGAATAGGTGTGCCTGAGAGAGGGAAAGAGACAGGGAAATGGCTGGTTGGTGGAGCAGTCAGAACACATGCATTTATCAATTTAGTTCACTGTCTTACATAGGTACAGTTCATTGCACCCCAAAACAATTACAATAGTAACATCAAAGATCACTGATCACAGATCACCATAACAGATATAATAATAACAAAAAAGTTTGAAATATGGCAAGAATTACCAAAATGTGACACAGAGACACAAAGTGAGCACAGTGCTGTTGGAAAAACGGCACAGATAGACTTGTTCAACACAGGGTTGCCACAAACCTTCAATTTGTAAAAAACATAATATCTAAAAAGTGCAACAAAACAAGGTATCCCTGTATCTCATTAAGCTTCAAAGTGACTGAAGGGAGGAAATCTGTCTCCCTTTCAACTAATTCCTGTATATTTTTGCTTAAATCCAACTTCATTACTACCAGCGGCTCCATGCACACAGAGTCCCCAAACTGGTCATGGAAACTCTACCACTGAAAGCTTTAAAAACAAACAGAATATGTGTCTGAGACCCTGTTAGCAAGCACAACATGCCAGTCCGTAAGTGGTGGGCACTTTACATGTCTACTGTCAAGCTCGTTGATTCTTTCCTTGGCTGTGAATAGTCTGCTGATGACACCATCAAAGACATTCTTCTTTTCTGTTACATGTTTTTGATTTCTAGCATTTCGTTTTGATTCTTTCTTGGAATTTCCGTCTCTCTTGGACTACTCATCTGTTATTGCATATTGTCTACTATTTCACTGGAGTTGCTGTTAGCTGTCAGCAAATCAGCCCCTACTCATGGTGACCTTACGTATACCAGCATGAAGGATTGCCTGATCCTGCCTCATTTTCACGATCGTCGGCGTGTTTGGGCTCATCTCCCAGCACCTTATTGGACAATATTCTGCTGTGATTCATAAGGATTTTCAGAAATAGTTCTCCAGGCCTTTCTTCCTCTTCTGTCTTAGTCTGGAAGCTCTGCTGAAACATGTTCAGCATCACAGCAACACGCAAGCCTTCACTGAGAGACAGGTGGTGGTTGCACATGAAGTGCATTAGCTAGAAATTGAACCGGGGTCTCCCACAAGGGAGGTGAGAATTCTACCTCTGAGCCATCAAAAAAAAAAAAAAAAAAACCAACTCATTGCCATCAAGGTGATTCTGACTCATAGAGACCCTACAGGACAGAGGAGAACTACCCCATAGGGCTTCCAGGGAGTGGCTGGTGGATTCAAATTGCCGACATTTTTGTTAGCAGCTGAGCTGCTGAGCCACCACAGCCCCCTAAAATAAAGCTAGCCACTCATTGAATACAATAGGGAATACATGACTCACTCAACAATAACTGTAATTTCTGTACACATCTTTGTAGCCTCAAAACACTTTTGCTTGTATTATTATAGTTATCAACCAAATGCCCTTACAATAGAAGAGTGCTTTCATCCTCACTTTACAGAGTGGAGATGGACTTCCATAAATTAGCAGTGAAGGAGCTGCAGGAGGTTCCTTGCCCTGGGAGGGAGGAGCCCGTCCTCCAGCCCCAGAGCCTCCCCTGCCCCAGCCACCAGGCACAAGGGATGTTTCTCCTCAGCACCCTCTCACTGCCCCATGGCAAGGTTAGGACATTCTCCTAAATATACATAAATTTGAGAAGCGTCCTCAGTCGTGGCATTAAAATACGACAACCAGATCCAATTTCCATTGTCTCTCCAAATCCTGCACTATATATAAAAAGACAAAGTTTAAATATATAACCTCCAATTCCTGGCAAGTAACCAGTTTATAGATCCATCCAGATAAGAATGGAATAAATGTATTCCCTTATTTCATATCCAATGAAAAACTTAGTAATTTAAAACGTAGAGGCTGGCAAGGTAGAAAGTGACCTTAAAAGTACTTCTCCAACATTGTCGAATTCTAACCATCTGTTTTTTAATTTAAATTGCCGTATTTTTCCCAAATGTATTTATCTTTGATATTGAAGACAGATTCTCTTGTGCACCAGTATGATTTTTCAGACTTAGAGAAAGGCTCTCTAATAATTCTTAATGTTCCAACACCTCCTGGAAAATTTATATGAAAAATAGCATTCCGAAGCTCCCCCAGGGAACACACCATCTGTCCGCGCAATCCATGCTGTGTGTGCAGTTTCGCAAAGCAGCTGGGGGTCCTCTGACTGCAAGCACTGTTTGTGTGTTAAAACCTGTTCCAAGACGGGCTTCTAATACCATCCCAGGAGCCAAGAGCTGATTTCTAAAGTGGAAAAAAGATGCAGTCTGGGAGGATTTTGCTCAAGGCTGCACATCTCATCAGTGCAAACATCATTACTGCTGACAGAATATTTATATGTAAGCTGCCTGAGGTTGCAGGAAAGTGACGCCTTCTGGAATGTGGAGGTTCTGGTCCAGGCATCCCTAAGATATTGGGGCATGTACTTCGGGTTGGATGGTGTGTAATGATCACATGACCCTACCTTCTGTGATAAGTGGACATGATGTGTCTTTCCCTGGGCTGCTCTTGTGCTTCCCTAGCACACGTGTGATGAAGGACAACGAATATTGTTGCTTCTTCTCCACCTGCCATAGCACCAGGGCAATGACTTGTCTGTAACAGACGCTCAGTGCCCTTGGTGAGGGGGAAAATTCATTCACTCAGAAGAATGCTGTTTTTGTTGATTTAGCAAAATTCGGGCATTTTTCTTCTTAATCACCTTCCTTTATAACTGCGTAGACTTACCTAGATAGTATCACTGGAGTTGACCTTTTGATGGGATAAGGGAGAACATAAAGAAGCAAACTAATGTGATTATATTTTTAGCTGCAGCTAAAGTACACGTTAGAATAGCAGGTCTCACTTTGTACATTTTGTGCTAACACCTACCGAAGGCAGGTGGCTGGAGCAGAAATTGGGTAACACACTGTAAACCTGTTACTGAAAGACGGGGGTCCCTGGGTGGTGCAAATCGTTAACACACTGTTAACTGAAAGGTTCGAGGTTCAAGTCCACCCAGAGGGCCTCAGAAGAAAGGCCTAGTGATCTGCTTCTGAAAAACTAGCCATTGAAAGCCCTGTGGAGTACAGTTCTACTCTGACACACGTCGGGTTGCCATGGTCGGAGTCGACCCAAAGGCAGCTGGTTTGGTTTGGGTTTGATTTTATTGAAAGGCCAAAGTGTAATGTGCAGAGTTTCATCCAGTGACGTAGTCTTGCCCTGACCACCGCGTCTTGCCCTGACCACCGCGTCTTGCCCTGACCACCGCGTCTTACCCTGACCGCCGCGTCTTGCCCTGACCGCTGCGTCTTACCCTGGCCACCGCGTCTTACCCTGACCGCTGCGTCTTACCCTGACCACCGCGTCTTACCCTGACCACTGCGTCTTCCCCTGACCACTGCGTCTTACCCTGACCACTGTGTCTTGCCCTGACCACCGCATCTTACCCTGAGTGCTGCATCTTGCCCTGAGTGCACTAGTCTGAGCTCAAGTTTGCTCTCCAATCCCCACAGCTGCATGTAAAGAGTCATAGGGTTGGGAGGGTCACAGCAGAAGTCTTTGTGAGACCCACCTTCGCTGGGTGGCTTTGAGAAGAGATGCACCTGTACTGCATCTGGATACAGAGAGGCTCCCCATGAAGTCCCATCACTGCCCCGCCTGTCTCCTCAATGCCACCAATACCTCCGTGTTTGTTTGTTGCTCACTCTTTACTGTCGCCCACATCAGGCTGTTGGTGGTGGACCTGCCAGGCTTCCAAGCAGGCAACACAGAGTGCAAGTGGACTCTAGAAGGCCAAGAGCTCAAGGGCAGAGGGAGCCGTGTTGCTGAAGTCCTGGGGCAGGAAAGAGTGACGTTGGCCAGAATGGGTCAATTGAAATGGGCGATCAGGAGAAGTCGCAGGTCACTTTGAGAGGCAGTCACAGTCCGAGAAATGCAGGTCCTTCCTTTTTAGGCTTGGGAACAAGAAGAAATGAGTGGTCTCTTATGTGTTTCTTTTTCTAACCCAACCTTACAAAATGACACTTCAAATCAGCAGATATATGAGGCAACCATCAGAGTTCCAGATATTAGATGACCACGGCATGCTGCGGAGGACATCCATTACAGGACTTCTAATTTGTCCTGCTGCCTCTGGATGTTTCCCTGGGATTTATGCATTGATTTTCTGTACTAGCCTTTCCCAATATGTGCTCTGTAGAGATCAGTTTTAGAGGTTATTAATAGGTGTGCTGTGGAATGAGCTCCGTGCTCACATATATTTTGGCAAATTCTGGTTGTAAACATCATCATATGCATTATTAATCTCCAAGCATTTGGGCACTTGCTTGCATCCTGTTATTCTGAAATATTTTGAGAAATCCAAAAGAAACGTTGAAGCTTGCTGTTTAAGGAGATAATAGAACATAGATAGCAACAAATATCTTATGGAATCCTAATTCCTTTTGTTTATTTTCCAATTAATTAATTTTTAAAATTTTAACCCAAAGAGACCACCAATGGACTTTTCTATTCTTTGTCCTAGTTGTATCATTATACTTCGGATTTTATTTCCATCGAATGTCATTTTAGAGCTAAATTCTGTCACAACTCCATGGCACTTGGGACCTGTCAGGTGAGCAGAATGAGGAATATTCTCAACTTAGGAGCCACCTTTGGCTGTTGAGATCTTCCGGGGGTGTTTTAGCCCAACTGACGTGGAGTTCCCTTAAAATGCATCAGCTCCTTTATTAACGTTTCCTTGATTCATGGAGACCCATTGTTGTCTAGCAGAACTTGTCTAGAATCTAAATTCTGACTTTTACCGATATAAAATCTTTTAAGATAGGGTTTCAGCAAAGGTATGCTCAATGGAAATAACTGGAAGAGAGTTAATTAGACATCCACAGCTAAAAATTCTGACCCTGGCTATCTAATTAAATTGGTACAAGCTATTGTGTTAAATGCTAACTGAATGCCTAAAGGTTCTTCACAATTATAACACTAACAAGTATGCAATTTCATACTTAATGCTTCAGTGATTTTCAATTCATTATAAGGGAACTGGGTTTACCTGAATGTGCTTATTAAAGTTTCACTGGTTCTTTTTTTAAGGTTTATTTCTCCATTGGGAACAAGTTTTAAAAAATATGATTGTCACATTACTTGTAGACTAGAAGGCTATGAGGCATTGAACCTAGTCAAGCAGAAGACTTACAGTTTAGAGTCTTTCTCTGTCTCTGCCTCTGTTCCTCTCTAATTATTACTTTTCAGAGCATGGTTTCTTTTAATTCAGGCTATTTCCTTT
>NW_004444101.1:5976899-5986292 GCF_000243295.1 Trichechus manatus latirostris | reverse complement strand
GAGATTGTATGAAAACAAACCGCTTAATTCAACCTTTGTGCCAATTTTCGGAGAACTTGAAAAGATCATTAAGAACATGACCTCACCCAGGTACGAGTAGAGACCAGACCACGTGCCTTAACCACACCACCACCACCTGACCTCGTCCTGCCATGCCAGTTTCAACTGTAAGTGTGGAATGCCTCCGGAAGCCTTAAATGATTTTAGATTGCTAAAGAAGGAGTGGTGGGTGCCATTTTTAACTCAGACTGAGTAGTAGATTGGTGGCCTGTCTCAGCATTTAAATTAAGGAAGCTTTTTGTAATTTTTTAAAATGATTTAATACTAGATAATCATAAAAATAGGAAACCTCTTGGAAATAAATTAATACAGAGAAGAAACCATTGTAATTAGCATTCGGGGAACATAACATTGCATGTCATCCTGGAAGCCCCTTCATATCTCCTCCCACACCCGCTCCCCACCCTCATAATAAACTAGGAAAGCTACTTCCTTCATTTCCTTTATATTGTTATTACCGCAGTGTGCAACCCTAAACAATATATTTAATTTTGCTTCTTTTCTGTTAGGTATCTTTTGGTAGACTGTAGCTCTTGATAACTTTCTTGCTACCAGGCACATCTTGTACATATCCTGCCCAGATTTCGAAGCCACTATTTATCCAGTAAATCCTAAATTATTTTATTGGAAATGATATGATTTTTTCAAACCACATTGTTATAATTAATATAAGTCATTATTTCTAGGTTTTCAAATTAAAGAGATAAGAGAAATACATCCCCAGGTGCGCTTCACCCAAGCCATGATCTTCTCAATTGCCTCGTATGCGTGTGAAAGCTGAATAATGAAAAAGGAAGACCAAAGAAGAATTGATTTATTTGAAATGTGGTACTGGCACATGGACTACCAGAAGAACAAACAAATCTGTCTTGGAAGCTGTCATGGATTGAATTGTGTCCCCCAAAAATATCTGTCAACTTGACTGGGTCATGATTCCCATTATTGTAAGACTGTGTACCATTTTGTAGTCTAATGTGATTTCTTTGTGTGTAGTAAACTCAATCACTATGATGAGGTTATACTGATGAGGTCTACAAGATTGGATAGTGTCTCCAGCAAATCTCTTTTGAGATATAAAAGAAAGAAGTGAGCAGAGACACATGGGAACCTCATCCCACCAAGAAAGCAGTACAGGGGCAGAGCGTGTCCTTTGGACCTGAGGTACCTGTGCAGAGAAGCTCCCAGACCAAGGGAGGACTGATGACATGGACCTTCCTCCAGAGCCAAGGAGAAAGCGTTCCCTGGAGCTGAAGCCCTGAATTTGGACTTGTAGCCTACTGGACTGTGAGAGAATAAATTTCTCTTTGTTAAAGCCATCCACTTGTGGTATTTCTGTTATAGCAGCACTAGATGACTAAGACAGAATTAGTACAGCCAGAATGCTTCTTAGAAGTAAAGAAGACTTCATCTCACTTACTTTGGACACATCATTAGGAGGGACAAATTGCTAGAAAAGGACATCATGTTTGGTAAAGTATAAGGTTAGTGAAAAAGAGGAAATCCCTCCATAAGTTGGACTGACACAGTGGCTGCAACAATGCAACTATTGTGAGGATGATGCAGGACCGGGCAACATTTCATTCTGTTGTACATAGTTTCATTCTGAGTCAGATCCAACTCTACCACGACTGACCACAACAATATATATATTGTGTATCCACATACATACCTGTGAAAAGATACCTCATGAGTTTGTACTGACACTTCCAATTCAAAATCAGGACAAAAAGATTTTTATATTTGGCAGCACCTATTTTATACATGTATCTCCTTTCTTGTTCAGCCAAAGCAAAGGGATAACAGAATCGAAGCATTGCCTAATGATTATTAATTTTCTCCTGTATTACATACACTACATTCTTAGAATAACAATACAAACATGACCACTGATGAAAATATGATCTCTAAAACAGATAAGTTTCTTGTACAGGTAATTTTTTGCAGGTTATACTCATGCCCTCTCCATTTATTATATTTGAGCCGAAATTGTGCCACCAGATCACAGAGCGCTCTTATAGTACACTCTCTTCCTTTCAGCCTCAGTGTCTTAGTTCTCCGAGCAAACCTGTATTTAATCGTCACCACCATCTTTATGCTGATAACGTTACAAATACTTTGGTTGTCTAAAGCTTGTTCTCTGATGGTTTCTCATGAAACAATATTTCCTGAGTTCTTACACACTGATGACCTTTCCAGTCTCTATCCTTGAAAGTCACTCTGGCAGGATATGAAATATTTGATCTGCATCTCCTTTAATCTACTATCAGACATTCACCATTTCATTCTCTTCTGGTTTAAATATTCAGTATTAGAAAGTCTGAATATTAAAAATATTCAGTACGAAAAAGTTTGACTTTCTTTCCCTTTTAAGTGACATGAACTTCTTACCACTATGCCTTAATATTTTTTCAATTGAAAAATCTTCCTAAATTAGGTCTTGGCATTTGTTATACTGACCTTATTTCCACAGCTATGTGTAGTGTCCTTTGAAAATGTACTTTACTTTTGTGTTTAATTTTAGGAAACTACTTATTTACAGTTTTTGGTATTTTGTCTGTTTCCTTGCTCTAGTTTTCTTTATTTGAGGACTCGTATTTTCCAGAAGTTGAGTCATTTTTGTTATTATCAGTCTTTGTTCCTTTGTGCCAAATATTTTTCAAGTCTTTCTTCAGTTCCACATTTTCACATGCCGAGGTCGTTTCTATCAGAATGAGTGTGTGTGTATGTTTGTGTGTGTTTGTGTGTTTCCATATGTATGTGTTTGTGTGTGTATTTGTGAGTGTGCATATGTGAATGTTTGTATGTGTGCATACATGTTTGTGTGCGTGTTTGCGTGTGTGTAAGTTTGTGTATGTGAGTGTATGTGCTCGTGTGTGAGTTGTGTTTGTATGTAGTTGTGTGTGCATTTGTGTGTGAATGTGTGTGTATGTGTGTGTGTTTGAGTGTGGGTTCTTGTGTGTGAGTGTGTTTGTGTGTGTGTGCTTGTGGGGTGTGGGTGTATCTGTGTGTTTGAATGTGTGTGTGTTTTCGTGTGTGTGTGTAAGTGTATGTGTGTGCGCTTGTGATAGACAGTGTGTATTTGTGTGTGCACTTGTATGCGAGTGTGTTTGTGTGTGTATTTGGTGTATTTGTATGGTATGGGTGTGTTTTTGTTTGTATGTGTGAGTTTGTGTTTGTATGTGAGTGTGTTTGTGTGTGTGCTTGTGTGGTGTGGGTGCATCTGTGTGTTTGAATGTGTGAGTGTGTGTTTGCATGTGTGTGTGAGTGTATGTGTGTGCACTTGTGAGGGACAGTATGTGTGACTGTGTATTTGTGTGTGCACTTGTATGCGAGGGTGTTTGCCTGTGTGTATTTGTATGGTATGGGTGCATTTTTGTTTGTATTTTTGAGTTGGTGTTTGTATGTGAGTGTGTTTGTGTGTGTGCTTGTGTGATGTGGAGGTGTTTGTGTGTTTGTATGTATGAATGAGTGTTTGCATATTTGTGTGTGTGTGTGTGAGTGAGTGTGTGTCTGTGTGTGCACTTGTATGTGACTGTGCTTGTGTGCGTTTGTATGATGTGGGTGCATTTGTGTTTGTGTGTGAGTCTGTGTGTGTCTGTGGGGTATTCACACACACATACACACACACACACAAAGACGAGTGTGTGTAGAGGCCACCTGTCCCCCTCTGGAGACTAAGGAGCACTGACATGAAGTGGAGCTGTCAAAGGGGAAGGCTGTGCTCCCTGATCTTCCCCGAGGGTAGGTGGCACCACAGCAAGGTCGGGAGGTAGACAGGAGAAGGAAGCCCTTCCATGCACCCTTGAGGCTCCTTCTGGCTACCTGGGGGATAGAGGGGGCACGGGGTGTAAACTGGGCCCTCAGAGGGCTCCTGGTTCACCCCAGTGATCTCTTTGGATCAGTCTCTATGTGCTCATCATGATCATTGCCCTTATTCAGAAAAGTTTAAGGTAGACCAGAAAGGTATTTGCAGAGTTTATGTTGTTTTGTATGGCATCTGGGCAGGGAACTACATTCACCTTGCATCTGCTTTCTAAAAACACTTGATACTTTGACATCTGGAGTGTCTGTCTCCTGTCCTCATATTGATTGCTACTTTCAGCTGAGTTGAAAGCAATGGATACAGACTCTGACTGCTGATGTAGATGGGGCTTGTGCCAGGCAGCACGTGCTCAGCATGCGAAAGGGCTCAGCTTGTGGGTGCCTTGAGAGAGACGCTTGTCCTCAGCACGGACTTGGTGCTCACAGCCCAGGAGGCAGGCGTCTCCAGAGCAGGCTCAGTGACCACGCTAGTCCTGTGGGTAGACACAGCAGCCACAGAGCAGCCGTGGCAACAGAAGGAAGACAGCCTCTACCTTCCACTTGAAGGAGATGACGGGCAGAGGGTCCATATCCTGCCCTGTGTTTATCACTGAGCCATGTCCCTCCAGCTGAATATAGCTCCCCCTGCCAAACTGTATCTGCTCCACTCCCCCACCTGAATGCTGGAGACTTTGCCCTCATTGTCCTGGGCTTTGTTGTTGCCGTTACCTGCCATCGAGTCAGCCCTGACTCATGGGAACCCCATAGACAATGGAACGAAACACTGCCCAGTCCTGCGCCATCTCCATGATCGGTTGTGGGTCTGACCATTGTGATCCATAGGGTTTTCATTGGCTGATTTTCATAAGTAGATCTCCAGTCCTTTCTTCCTAGTCCATCTTAGTCTGGAAGCTCCGTTGAAAACTGTTGAGCATCATAGCAACACACAAGTCTCCACTGACAGTGTGGTGGCTGTGCATGAGGTGCAATGGCCAGGAATCAAACCCAGCCCTCCCACATGGAAGGCAAGAACTCTACCCCTGAACCACCGCTGTCTCCTTCCACAAAGAGCCGATGGACGGAAATCCATGGGAATTCAGGATGGCACCATTATGAGTGTAGAAGACATTATCAATAATCTGCAGAAAAACGAGCTGGTCGTGGCAGAGGAGACCCTCTGCGACCACACCTGTGCCCAAACCCAAAACCAAACCCCTTGCCATCGAGTCAATTCCAATTCATAGTCAAGTACAGAGTAGAAATGCCCCATAGGCTTTCCAAGGAGTGGCTAGTGGATTCTAGCTGCTGAGCTTTTGGATAGCAGCCTGAGCTCTTAACCACTGCATCACCAGGGCTCCCACCTGTGAACAGGGGAATTGAAATAAGGCCGCTGTGTACAGAGGTGCTACAAGATGACCTGGACCGCAGGTCCCATGGGGACACTCAGGTTCATTGCTTTCTTCTCTTTCACCTTTTCATTGAACCCAGACAGAGCTAGGGCGGCTTCCTGGTGAATGAAGAGACGCTTTTCCACTTTCAGCCTAAATCAGACTCAAGGGAATAATCACTGGGACATTTGTAAAATAAACCCAAGTGTGGATCGTAAAACAGCCCCCCTCTGAGTATTAATGGGCCAATAGAGCACTTCCCGAGACCTCCTACTGCATTGTAATCTACTTAATCTCTGCACGTCCTACTTTTCAACAACACTCTCTGAAGACATCTACAGGCCCGTATGCTGGTGCCCTACAGAAACTGTGCATAAAGAAGAGTTACTTTACACTGCTCCTGAGCAGATGGGAAGATAGGGGGACACGGGGACTTTAAAATCCCTAAACATTTAATTCTTCAGAGAAGGTGGCACTGGGTTGAAGGACACGTTCAGCAATCCCCAAGTAATTCAATGCTTTATTGGTTCATTTTTCCAGAGTCAGACATTTTTAGAAGGTCTTGTATATAACCATCATGGCCTGTTGCTCCACATCTATAATGGGACTCGATTTTCTTTAGTTTGCACTGCACAATTTATAGAGTACTGAGGAAAGATTAATTGAAAGCAATGAAAAATAACACTTAAGAATGTCTAATGGGCCCATTCTAAGCCCATTGGTTTCATCCTTAATGAGCTCTCCTTCTTTCTATTAATAAAACAAATGTCCAACCTCTGTGTGTGAGGGGCTGCCAGATTTCCCTGAGAGTGCATATGAGGACATTGCTCAGAACAATAGCGCCTCCTTCTGATTGCGTCCCCAGGACACTATCTCATCATTTAAAATTTCCAGTAATTTGATTGCTGCTCATCTAATTTTCAATTTACCAATTGTCTTTTGAAGATAGTCAAGAAAACAAACAAACAAAACAAACCCAAACTCGTTGCCATCAAGTCAATTTCCACTCGTGGCGACCCCAGGTGCTACAGAGTAGAGCTGCTCCATAAGGTTTTCTTGGCTGTAATCTTTACCGAAGTAGATTGCCAGGTTTTCTTCTACAGAGCTTCTGGGTGGGTCTGAACTGTCGACCTTTAGGTTAGCAGCTGGTCAGAAAGCACCTGTACCACCCAGGGACCTAAGCTACTAGACTGCCACCAGAAATGTCAGGGAGAAGTAGAACGGGACACTTGTGCCTACCCTTACATCACCACGTGGCACTCACGTCTGCCTCCACTCTCCCAGCCATAGCTACTCTGTGGACAGCCAGCTGTGAAGTGGGAAGTGTGACCGCTATGACTACTCTCTGCATTTTATCGGAGCATCGTTTATTCACACAGCAGACATCAGTGTTGTCGCTTGCAGTTGGAGCCAAGGCTCACAGATGTACTAAAGGAGTGAGTGCCTAAATATCTGAGTCCATATTTTTGTCTGTAGCATGGATGAAATATTTCCTTTGCACATGGAGGTGGAATTTGATCATGTGTTTTGAATGTTCAGTAAGTGAAAATGGCTACATGAGTGGTGGATACTCTTGTTTTTCTTACCTGAAGCTTGCGGTCACACCACCATGGAACCAATGCCAACCGGATGAACACTCCTTTTCTGTATCTTGTGATGCAGTGGGTGAGGCCCTTAGGGCATTCACCTGGCCAGGAAGAATGTTCCAGCGGATGGAAAGAGTAGATCCATGCCCAACTGAATTCCCACAGGCCACTGGTGTCCCCCTCCCTCTTTCCCTCCCCCCTCCTGTAGCCTCCCTCCCCACTCTCACTACCTCTGTCTCTCCCCTCCCCCTTTCCTTTCCCCCCTCCCCTCCCTCTCTCCCTTCACTTTCTTGTTCTGTGGGTCTGCACTGAAGGAGGGGGAGGAGGATGCTCTGCCAAAAAATAAAAATGTTTCTGCTCCAAGCTTGACCTGATGACTCTACATTTCAGATATGGCATGCATACACGAGCACACTTACTGACATGTTCATTGTTAGTTACCATCGAGTTGGTGTCTGACTCCTGTCAACCCCGTGCACAACAGAACAAAACGCTGCTCAGTCCTGTGTCATCCCCGTGATCGGTTGGAGATCAGACTGTTGTGATCCGTAGGGTTTTCCTTGGCTGATTTTTGGAAGTAAGTTATCAAGCCTTTCTTCCTAGTCTGTCTTAGTCTGGAAACTCTGCTGAAACCTGTTCATCCTCAGAGCAACAAGCAAGCCTCCACTGACAGACAGGTGGTGGCTGGCATGAGGTGCATTGGCCGGGAATGGAACCGGGTCTCCTGCATGGAAGGCAAGAATTCTACCCCTGAACCACCACGGCCCTCAACATGTTTATCATTACATGTAATTCTAGCCTACTGGATATGACAGGATGCACTGGCCTCGTCATTTTAGAAAAGCCTGTCTTGGTGAGTGATCTCCGTTGTTGATAAGCAGAGTGCTGAATGGAGTTGGCATTTAGGTTAATAAGGCTATGAGCTATGCTTGTCTGTGCTGTGGTGCCTTGAACTCAATGCCCTCCACACTCTTTAATGTCCTAATGACGTGCCCCTTCCCCATTTCCCTCAGAGAATACAGCTAATGCATCCTGAAGGCAAGTGACCCAATGGAAAAATGCACATTTTACAGCAAATAAGTTAGCCCACAAATATAAACTATCTTTTAACACATCGCACATTTTAGCAGGTTTGGTCTAAATTATCGAAAAAGACAGAATGTTTTCTAAAATCTATGTTGTGGTAGTATTTGAATCTTTTTCTTCTTGGTTTTGTGCTGACATGAGAAGGGATGGAGGGCATTGGAAACATAGCAAGACACCTGAGCAGGTGTGCAGAAAGGCAGGTGTGCAGGAGGATAAGAGTGCACCAGGTGTGCATGAGGTTAGTAGTACACCAGGTGTGCAGGAGGACAAGTGTGCAAAAGGACAGGTGTGCAGGAGAGTAGCAGTGCACCAGGTGTGCAGAAAGGCAGGATTGCAGGAGGGTAGCCATGCACCAGGTGTGCAGAAGGATAGGTGTGCAGAAGAGTAGAAGTACACCAGGTGTGCAGGAGGGCAGGTATGCAGAAGTCCCCTGACCAAGGAAGGGAGTAGGCATAGGGTATGATGAGGGGCATGTGTGCTGGTGGACAGCAGTGTTCCCGCCAGGCCACTCTCCACACCTGCCTGCCGCACGTGGACAGTGTTCACATCCCAGGAGGACTATCGTGTTCTATCTGGCTAAAGAAAAACCCATGGAATTGGTTTATAAAACTTTGACTCTCGGTCTTGATGAGCATCTGTACGTGGGTATGAGTGGGTTAGCGAGCTTCTCCCTTTATCCAAGGTCTGTCTGGAAGGATGGACATGAAGCTTCTCCTGGGACACACTAATGCAATGAAGGCTGTCACCACCGTTCCTTGTCCATGTTATGAGGAACCAGCAAAGGAAGATCCAAGATGCAGACATCTCCAAGCCACCTTCCAGAACTCTCTCAGTGTTCTGCAGAAGGCACTGTCATCAATCAAAGCCCCAGCTGCTCCACCACATTCATGGAGCTCAGACCAGGCTGGTTAAAATGGGGGACAAATACTGAAAACAAATTCCAGCCCTAAAAATGTAGCTTCCACAGGTCCCTGCAACACAAAGATGCAGAATGTAACCATGGGCATGGCACCTGGATGATCACCCTCAGCCACCTCACACCTGTTGGTGTCCTCTTCTCAGTCCACTAGAGGGTACAGGTGTGCAGGTCATTCCCACCTTAGAACCCAAGTCTGTCATAAATACAGGCCACACAAGAACGTCACTGAGCCACATTTAAAAAGAATATTTAGTGAGGACGTTAGTTCACTTTAGGTATCTTGACACTATGAATTAATATGCCCAGAGCGATTGTCAAAACACAAGAAGGAGATGGCAGCTGTGAGAAGAGGAAATTCTGCTGAGAGCACTCCTTCTGAGGCTGCCGCAATTCTCATTTGAAAATAACGTCTTCAGTGTGACTTGAACACGCTCCAGCAGTGTGGATGCAAATGAAGCCAATAAAATTCACCACGGCTCACTGAGCTGCTAAGCATTGGTCCCTCGTTTCTAACATGATAAAATATTTTCATTGTCCTGCCTTCACTGACAAA
>NW_004444101.1:5969245-5970175 GCF_000243295.1 Trichechus manatus latirostris | reverse complement strand
TCCTTGTTTCAGGATGTGCTTTTGGGAGGACCTGCCTATAGCACATGGTGGAAGACCTTGGTTAAATGCCTGATCAAATGCCTTTCCGCAGATTCACCCAGAAGAAACCCTAGGTGGGTGCGCAGATGGTGGGGATTCAGAAACAAGAGAGCTTACCCAAGCTTGCCCACGGAGATTCTAATAAAGCTAGATCAGAAGCACGCTGCCTGACACCGATGCAGCCTGGTGTTATACTCAATAGTGCCCAGTAGAGTTATGAATTTGATTAACAATAGAGTTTGGCCAATAGTTTCTATATCTCCTTCAAAATGTTATGAAAAATGAGACCATATGGCTTCTTAATAAAAACCATAAAGCCATTTAACTGTAGCCTTCCATAAACATAAATCACATTCCTGCAACATCTTCCAGTTCTCTGCCTGACAGAACAGAAAGGGCCCTGCTGGGTGGAGGTGGTGCTTCCTTAGCTTGCACAGAAGCAGAGCAAGAACTCGGCTTAAAGAGGAGACTTCCAGGATGCACCTCTGTGTCAACACTGCCATTGTTATTATTGCTATAAATAACTGATGATTGGTAAAAGAGCCTAGAGCAGTTCACAGAGTCTGCATGCAACGTGGAAAGTTGGCCATCCCTGCAGGCGGCTGGCGGGGAAGCTCGGCTGAGCAGCTGTGTTAGATCTGGGCTTCAGTAGTCTTTGTGTAAATTGGGAAAACCAGTGCTCATTCCACTGAGTATTCGTGGAGACTACAGAGCATGGTACACTGGAATAACTCAGAGCACCTTGCATGGTAGAAGCAGGTAACACTTCTTTCCTTACTTCTGTCAGCCAATATTCTTGGACTCGGTGGTTTCATTCAGACAGAAACCAGAGGTCAGTTTAAGTCACTCGTTTAAAATTGCAAAACTTAAAATCTTCTTCCATAAAATGAT
>NW_004444101.1:5967142-5968022 GCF_000243295.1 Trichechus manatus latirostris | reverse complement strand
TTGGTTGTAGAATTGTCCTAGAATTTTTTTTTTATCTATAAATTCAATGCAATCCCAATGAAGATCATAGCAGGATATTTCTTTAAAAGAAATGAGTAAGCACATTCTAAAATGTATTTGGAAATACAAAGGACCTAGAAGAGCCAAAACAGAACAAAATTTGCAGATCTGATCTACACAACTTGAAGACAAAGTATAAAGCCATAGCAATCAAGACATTTGGGATCGACAAAGAAGCACATAAATTAGGAAGAGGTCTCCAAGCCTATGCTGTTTCCAGATATACAACAAAGCAGCAACTGAAATTCGGAGAGAAAAGCATGGTCTTCTACATCAAATGTTGGGTCAAATGGGTCTCCAAATGGGAAAAAAAATAAACCTTGACCCATACATTGCTTTTAAAACAAACATAATTCAAAATGGATCACAGACCTACATGTAAAGCTAAACTATAAAGCTTCAAAATGCAGAAAATATTTTCATGACTTGAAGTAGGAAATATTTCTTACACAGGAAAAAAAAAAGAAAAACACTAACTATAAAGAAAAGACTGATAAATGGGACTTCGTTAAATTGAAGTACTTCTTTCCTCAAAAGACACAAATAAGAGAGTGTTAATTTACAGGGTGATCAGTCCACAAGACCACCTCACTTCTGACATCAACTGCAAGTTTGGGGGTCCCCAAGACCACCCTCAGTTTTGATCGTTTGCTGGAAGTACTCACAGAACCCACTGAAAGCTGTTATACCCACGGTTATGATTTATTACAGGAAAAGGATACAGGATAAAATCAGCCTAGGGAAGAGTATACAGGGCAAAGTCCAGGAGAGGTCCAAACATGGATCTTCCGGTCATCCTCTCCCTGGGGAATCATGGACG
>NW_004444101.1:5961952-5965480 GCF_000243295.1 Trichechus manatus latirostris | reverse complement strand
TCCAGATACCTGATAAAATACTTCAGTTTTATATGCAAACACTCTCCTGCTAAGATTAAATCTAAGCACACAGAGTGGGCAATGAATCTTTCTTTTTAGATGCTTCAGTAAAGAATGAAAGTGAAGCAAATAAAATCTCTTTTGTTCTTTCTTTTTTAATTTGTTTATAGTTGGTTTAATCTGTAACAATTTTTGCAGAGTTGAAAAGGGTGAAAATATCAATTAAATCTAAAAACCTAGCAGATTGGAATTCATTAAAATACAGAAAAAGAGAGCGTAAAGGAGATGTAGGGAGAATCATCAGGGTGAAAATGTCTCCTTATTTCCTTTGCTGTTGACATGATTGGAGATAAGTTAGTGGGGGGACTATTTATTTTAAATGGAAGTCAACAATGATTGGATTCCCCACCCCGCACCCCGCACCCCCCACCCAGAGTCACATAATCTCCTTAAATTCTTCGCAGGTTTTTATTGGTCCTGGCTGTGAACACAACACTGGCATTTATTTTCACTATGACTCAGCAGCTTGCAACAACCAGAGGCGAGTGTAATGGCAACCCCATGGCCTCCTCTCTACCCACAGGTAGACCTGTGGTCTCCAGGCGCTGGCAGCTATGGCCCTGTGTGCACAGCCCCATCCCCTGTTCTAGGGTCTTGGGAGGGCTCCCCACCCACCTCAGTCTCGCTGCTGAGGGTCATGAGGAGAAGATATGTTTGACAGCCTCTGGGCTTGGAAACAAGACTTGGGGAGCAAAGATTTCCTCCACCTCAGTCCTGTCTACCCAGCTCCCAAGGCCTGGAAGCCTAGGATGAGAGCAGGCCTCAGGATCCAGGAGCTGCCTCTCAGCCTCGCTAGGTAAGCAATCCTTGCACCAGAACTTCTCATTCCCTTTGTTCTTCCCACATCTCTTGTTCCCCAGTGTGCGTGACTGGTCTGCCTTGCTGTTGTCTGCACAGGAGGCCAACTCACCAGCTGTACAACAAGCCACTTGAGGGCCAGTTGACATTCCCCATACCCATAGTTCTTTGCTTTGCCTGGAGCTCAGACCCCATAGGCAGGTGTGGAGAACATGGCATGGTCAACTATTGTCCATACAGACCACAGTCACCAAGGTAGGCAGCTTATAAAGAAAGGAACCCCAACTTCCCCCACCCCAGGACCATTTTCTCCACAGGAGCAGTGCACTGGGGCACTTGGAAGCTCTGCGGCCTGGGCCAGAGAAAGGCTAGCTTGATCCACCATGGGTGGGCCTCCAAAGGGCCTCCAATGTGTCCTCAGAGCCTGAGAGGAGGTGCTGGCCCTGCACATAGGACAGCAGAATGTCCATCTACATGAGCCTCTGTCCTGCCAGACTGCCATCCTCACTGGGGGCTCCAGTACAGCTCTTGGGCTCGCACCAACAGCAGAGTTTGTGGCTACCTTAGTTTGTCCCACATTGTACAGGGCAGTTCCCCATGTGTGATTTCCCCTTGCACCAAAGTGCTTTCCTGCTCCTACTTGATTTTTCACAAGGTATGAATACAGTTCCCCAATCGCTCACCTGTGAGAAATCACCTTTTGAGCTTTCAGCCACTTTAGAATTCATTTTCCAATCCTATTTCTTTGTTTCCACATCTCACGTTGCAGAGATTTAATCATTCGTTTTACACATTTATGTACGTAAATCTGAATTAAAATTTAGCATCAATTATTGCTGATGAGATGTCATAGTATATTTAATAAGTATTAGACAATCAGGTGCTATGATAACTTGTTTCAGGGCTATTTTAATGTCAAAAGAAATAAGGTATGAGTTTCTAACAAAGGCTGAGCTGGAGAAGTAGTGGAGTGAGTGAACATATCTGACATTCTGCTACAGAGCACATTAAATTTGATGCAATTTTAATTTGAAAAGTTTGCATAAAGTTGCAAGAAAACTATGAGGCTCTTTTCTGAGATGAGCTTGAGTACAGGCGATTCCTGAAGAATCATGCAACAAAGCTGTGCAGCTGCCCCTGTGTGCTGTATGGGGACCCAGAAAGTAAAGTCACTTGTCACGTCATTTGAGTCAAGAACGTTTACCTTAGGAGTAAACTTCTGCATGAGTTTGCCATGAGGGACAGTATATTTGGATTAGAGACCTGCTCTCTACATAAACACATGCACATTGATTTACACAGGGACCAAGCTGCTCTCTGAGGGCATCTTAGTCTCTTATTGCTGCTGTAAAATAAATACCACTAATGGTGTGGTGGTTAAGATTGTGTGTCAACTTGGCTGGGCCGTGATTCTTAGTGGTTTGGCAGTTATGGTGTAGTTTGGCAGTCATATAAGTTGTGATCACTTTCGTGATGAGATTTGATATAATGTGATCACCTCCATGATTGAATCTGCTGTGAGTAGCCAATCAGTTGAAAGGGAGTTTCCTTAGGCATGTGGCCTGCATCGAATATAAGTGGACATTCTGACAAGGCTTGTGGGCTTTTGCTCACTCTGGATCCTGCAGCTGGTTCATGTTCATCTGAACTCCGTTTCTTGGAACTTGAGCTAGCATCTTACCTGCGGTCTTGCCTGCCCATCTTGGGAATCATTGATCATCACAGCTTGTGACCAAGAGCTCTTCTCTCTGACCTGTTGATCTGGGATTCACCAGCCCCTGCAGCTATGTGAATCAGGAGAAGCCTCTATTCTGAACCATGGACTTGGGATATTCCAGCCTCTAGAACCTCATGAGCCATTTCTTTTCTATAAATCTCTCTCTCTCTCTCTCTCTATATATATATATATATGCTTTACTGGTTTTGCTTCTATAGAGAACCCAGCCTAAGACATTTGGTACCAACAGTGATTCTAGAGAAACAAAACTGTAAAGATGAGTTTTCTAAATTGGTTCTCAAGTCTGGTTAGTCTTAAAGATGTTGATCACTCTGCTTCTAGTAGTAAAGAGGGCACTGCTAATCCATGGTATGAGGTGGCAATTCAAATATGTATAATATCACCACCAATGGATCAGGTATTGGTGAAAGGCAAGGCTCTGGGTGATTGCATGTGTGATACCTTTCTACAATTTTGTCATAATGAGAAGTATAAGGAAGCTGGTTGGTTGGTCCTACTTTCGCTAGATAAACTGGCAAAAGAAAGAGATGAGCTCAGGGCTTGAGAGTGAAAGATCAAGTGACGCATAAACGACCTCAAAATTTCCACTTGTGCCTTCAAAGACAGCCTTACTTCTTATAGTAACAGAGCTGATATTGCTGAAAATCCAGACTCTTACTGTAAGAACGGCGGAATTACAATGCCAACTCAATTGCCAACCTCGCAAGGTGTCTGAAGTTAAAGTGAGGGCATTGATTGGGAAAAAATGGGATCCAGAAACTTGAGATGGGGGCATATGGGCAGATAATCAGGAAGCTGAGGACACTGAGGCCCTAAATTCTGTTGAATCACTCCTGCCAACAGAACCAGCCCTCTCACTTCCATCTGAAGAGATTACTCCTTGTTGTCTGCTAAACTCTCCTCACCAGTAAAACCATTATCTCCTCCACCCC
>NW_004444101.1:5959837-5961358 GCF_000243295.1 Trichechus manatus latirostris | reverse complement strand
CCACACATGGAGCACCCAGAGGACACTCCTTTTACCACAACTGTGAGGAACAAATTTGTGAATACAGCCCCGGCATCCTTGAAGACTGCTGTGATTGCTATTTTATGTAAGTCAGATTTGACAGTGGGAACTGCCCTAACTGAATTAAGACACCTAAATACAATGGGGCTGATTGGACCCCATGGAAGTAGGGGCCAAGTGGAGGCACTCAATCAACAAAGACAAGGTGGGCATGGTGGTTACTGTAATGGACAGCAGAGTCAAAGCAGTAATTAGAATATTCTGACTCATATGGACTTATGGCATTGGCTACTTAGTCATGGTGTTCCTAGGACTGAAATAGATAGTAAATCTACTAAGTATTTACTTGATCTCTACAAGTGGAAGAATTCTAGGCCAAAAGAACAGCAGTCTAACTCGAATCACTAGATTAGAGAGTCATGGCCCCTCAATCAATTCCCAGAATTGAGCGAGTTTAAAGACCCACAACCCCTTGAATGAAGGGGAGGCCGGGTCCCCTTAAGGAAGGACTCCAATACACTGCCAAAAACTTATACTGTTAATCTTTATCCCAGCCTTTTCCAAAGGGATCTAAGGCCTTTTATGGGAGTGACTGTTCATTGGGGAAAAGGAAATAATCAGACTTTTCGGGGATTACTGCATACTGCCTCTGAACTGACACTAACTCCAGAAGACCCAAAACATCACTGTGGCCCACCAGTCAGAGTGGGAGCACATGGAGGTCAGGTTATTAATGGAGTCTTAGCTCATGTCTGTCTCACAGTAGGTCCAGTGTGTCCTCAAACCCATCCTGTAGTGATTTCTATAGTCAAGAATGCATAACTGGAATAGATATACTCAGCAACTGGCAGCACTCCCACACTGGATCCCTGACAAATAGAGTAAGAGCTATTATGGTAGGAAAAGCCAAGTGGAAGCCATTAGAACTGCCCCTACCTAGGAAAATAGTAAACCAAAAGCAATACCACACTCCTGGAGGGATTGTGGAGATTACTGCCACCATCAAGGACTTGAAGGATGCAGGGGTGGTGATTCTCACCACATCCCCATTCATCTGGCCCATTCGGCCTGTGCAAAAAACAGATGGATCTTGGAGAATGACAGTGAATTATCAAAAACTTAACCAGGTTGTGACTCCAGTTGCAGCTGCTGTTCCAGATGTAGCTTCATTGCTTGAGCAAATTAATACATCTCCTGGTACCTGGTATGCAGCTATTGATCCAGCTAATGCCTTTTTCTCCATACCTGTTTTGAAGGACCACCAGAAACAGTTTGCCTTCAGCTGGCAAGGCCAACAATACACCTTCAGTTGCCTACCTCAGAGCTACGTCAATTCTTCAGCCCTATGTCATAATTTAGTCTGAAGGGAACTTGATCATTTTTCCTTTCCACAAGGTGTCACACTGGTCCAATACATTGACAAAATCATGCTGACTGGACCTAGTAAGGAAGAAATGTCAATGTCTCTGGACTTATTGGTAAAACATTTGTGTACTAGAG
>NW_004444101.1:5957114-5958229 GCF_000243295.1 Trichechus manatus latirostris | reverse complement strand
CCTTCAGTCCACCTCAATGCTGACTCTTACAATCTGGCACACTTCCCACTGGGAACAGATATAGAAGTGGGCTTGGCCAGATGCTGTATGGTGCCTGCACATGTGCAAGAGACAGAGAAAGTTTCTGTGCCCACAGAACAGGAGGAAGGATTCTCTCATAAGGAGAAGGAACCAGGAGAGAGAACTTGATGAAATTCTCATCCTCCTTATCAGAGAATGCTGTGGGCCCAAGGTCTTTACTTAGGCATCCCGGTTGGGAGTTGTAGAGACAGACTATTCCCCCAACAGTCCACCCACCAACTTCCATCAGAGTGTTAGAAAAAGAAGCAAACCAGTACCAAGTCCTGGTATGCCCATCACTTTTGGAAGTTGAGCTGCATGTCTGTGGTTTGGTGCTTAATTCTGGTGGATGTTAAGTCTGTGTGTCATTTGAGGCAGCATTTAATGAGGGTTATTAGTAGAAATGTCCCCAGAAGATGGATCAGGCCTGCTTAGAGGAGACATCCCAACCAGTCACCCCAGTTGTGGCTTAATCCAAGCCAACTGAATAGACCAAAGGGCTGAATTTGTCCAAGCTTATGTATGTATAACATGTCCTGGTTCATTTATGTAAAAACAGCATATTTCTCCCAGCATGGCACATTGTATGAACAGTATACATTTTAGTACAAGTACTACAAAAGCTCTTTTCTCAGCACAATTGAATAAACCCGTGCCTTCAAGTTGATTCCGACTCATAGCGACCCTATAGAACAGAGTAGAACTGCCGCATAGGGTTTCCAAGGGGTGGCTGGTAGATTTGAACTACAGACCCTTTGGTTAGCAGTTGAACTCTTAACCACTGCACCATCATGGCTTGCAATTAAACAAAGTATTACCTTTATCAGACCAGCCCAATTCAGACTTGGTGTAGTCAGTCAATGTACATTGGATCACCTGGTCATATTCTGACAGTTCTCCATGTCCAGAGTAATGTCAAACTCAATCTTAAAAGTACTGTTCTCAGAGTCAAACCATCCAGTCCCATGCTTTTTACAATTTTGACACATAGAGAGAAATTTATTTCTAAAGTTGGAGCACTCCTCATAGGTAATTTTCATATTTCAAAAAAAAAA
>NW_004444101.1:5955460-5956436 GCF_000243295.1 Trichechus manatus latirostris | reverse complement strand
GCGTGAAGAGTTCATTCAAGGTCCAGTGGAAGCCTCTGTATAGGATAAGAGGCCCTGCAATGATTTACCTGCTGAGAACACCCTGCACTGTTGGCTCAGGAACCTGTCCCTGGGCAGGTCTTAGCCTTGGCCAGGGTCTTGAGGCCCTAGTGGCGCAGTGGTTAAGAGCTCAACTGCTAACCAAAAGATCAGCAGTTCAAATTCACCAACCGCTTCTTGGAAACCTTACGGGGCAGTTCTACTCTGTCTTTTAGGGTTGCTGTGAGTCAGAATTGACTCGATGGCAATGGGTATGGTTTATTTTTTTGGTTAGGGTCTCGTAGGTAGGTCAGCTTTTCTATGCTGTCCGGCATTTTCTGACGACAGTGGCAGTCCATGCACGTAGGTCCTGTCTAGGATGATGTGTAAATCTCCATGGGCCGTCCTCTCTTAAATCCAGGAAGCGGTCTAGTGCATATCTCTTTGCTGTGGAGCAGAGGATACTTAAGCCTCTAGTCAACTGGCAAGAGCAGTCTGCTTGTTGGTTGTTTTCCCCTCTCAGCACAGGGGCATTTCTGGTGATCATCTACACAAATAACAAAAGCTTATCAGGAGCAGAACTGGGTTTTTTTTTTTTTTTTTGGTCCAGATGTCTCATCTCCATAGGGACTTGCTTTGTATGTCAATCCAAGCATTGTCAGTAGCCAGATTGAATGGCCAGGCTATCAGCTATAGCCCACATCACAATTTCCATGTTCCCTACTAAAAATGGCCCTAACTGCAGCAATTCCCGTCAGGGCTTCGAGGCAAAAGTTTACACAGTGGTACATTAATACATCAACATCATCAACACATATAATAGGAGTTTGTAGAGGCCCAGAAGGGACTTATCTATAGTCAGGCTTGAGCAAGATTCAATGATAGTGACCTCAGACCCAAAAGTTTCCCTCATTTTGGTGCCAGGTGTTATAGAGATCACTGTCACCTGTCAATAGTA
>NW_004444101.1:5952393-5953730 GCF_000243295.1 Trichechus manatus latirostris | reverse complement strand
TGTGGTCCACATGCAGAGAAGCTTATGGGCCATATCTCCCCACATGGAGATCACTGGTCAACCCAGGATTTTCCCCACAGAAAAGCACACAGGCCAGACCTCCCTACATGGAGGTCATTGGCCAACCCAGGATTTCCCCCACAGAAAGACATATGGGCCAGACCTCCCCACATGGAAGTCACTGGCCAACCCAGGATTTCTCTCACAAAGACCTCACTCCCACTTACCATTTCCTGGGTCTCCTGGCTGGCTCACGAATTGTCCAGGCATGGACCAGTAAGTTGACATTTGCCTCCAAAAATGGAGGGTGTCAAGAGACAAAAGAAAGAGGCGGGCAATTTCAGCATGGTGGTGAAGGAGTTTGTTGGGGAGACTTACATTCAAAGCCAAGTTCTGGGCAGAATTAGAGCAGAAGTGGAAAGGTAGAACTTTTATAGTGACAATGGACAATAGTGGCTACATGCCAGAGATTTACATAAGGATGACATAGCAAACTAGTGAACTAGCAGACCACATGAGGGTGCTTATGTTCTGTCTCAGTTTCCCCTTCACTTGCTTTGCATCTCACTGAGCTCACCCTATCCTGGTCCACGGAAGTCTGTGCTCACTTGCACCACTGATGCCATGTGTAAATGGGGCAACAGGAACAACAGAGACAAATGTTGTGTGGTCCCCTCTGTTCACACGTATGCCCGTTATCCCATCGGACTTCAGGTCAAGACACAACATTGTTGTTGTTAGGTGCAGTTGAGTCATTTCCAACTCCGCAACCCTTGTACAATGAAACAAAACAGTGCACGGTCCTGTGCCATCTTCACAATCATTGCTATGTTTAAGCCCATTGTCGCAGCTACTGTGTCAATCCATCTCATCGAGGGTCTTCCTCTTTTTTGCTGACCTTCTACCTTGCTAAACATGATGTCCTTTTCCAGGGACTGCTCCCTCCTGATAACATGTCCAAAGTACGTGAGACAAAGTATATGAAGACAACATTACATGCTAAGAACTTCCAGACAGCAACAGCAGAGATGAACCCAAGCACAGGGCCCTTCTGCAGTGGCCCCATCAGGGCCATGAAGCACCTGCCTGGGGTGGAAGATGTTGCTTGGCTTGTGTGCAGCGACACTCAAAAGTTTTTATTGGTTTCTGCTTCTGTTTAGACTTTTCTGGGCAGTGTAGACTACTTCCCACCTGAGAACAAAGAGGTGGGACCCAGCCACTACCCATGGGGGTCATTCTAAGTGGGTCCGATTTACAGCAGCAGTTGGTGATACATCTTCCACGACTGAAGTTTATACTGGTGTGAACATTCTACCTCCTACCCCCTATTATAATCA
>NW_004444101.1:5949528-5950546 GCF_000243295.1 Trichechus manatus latirostris | reverse complement strand
GAAACAACGTCAGTTGTCACGTTCATTGGGTGCAAATGAATAAAGGTTATTGTTTTTTTTTAAGGATGTAAGACACAGTATGTAATCAACTAATTCGAATTCATTAAAATCAATTTAGGGAGCAATGTAATGCATTCTCTTTGAACTGTGAAGTATATTTCTTAATTTGCTGAACTTTAAGGTTTAATTTGGGATTGATAGAAACATCTATAACTCTTGAGTCGTTTTGTGTCAGACTGGAGCAAGTCCAGAGTAGAAGTTCATCACAATCAACTACATTATAATCTAAGTATCCAAGTAAAGAGAAGCACGAGAAGGAATCTTTAGGGCATAGAACGAACTGTGATTTTTCCAGAAAGGGAACTTGTACAAGAGTCGGTACAGACAACTCAGTGCAGTTGGTCAGGAGGTCATGAAGAAGACAATGTGGACAGGATACAGACGGCTAAAGATGACCATGGAAAGGCATGGAGAGACAGACAGAACATGCCTCCCATCCTTATTCATTCTCCACACTTTCAAAATCATTTTTGCTGGTGTTTTGACGATTTTTGTATTTGATGATTATTTCTATTATATCTTTATTGTTTTATACTTTAGTTTATCATTGATTTCCTTTTTGAAAGTCTTAAAATGATTACTAAACTTACTACTTTTGAGCTTGCTTTTTTAAAATAATTAAGCACTTAAGGGAATATCAACTAGCTTTGTCCCACAAGTTTTTATAAGCATATTTTCATTAACATTCTATGTATCTTTAAATTTCTATTTTGATTTTATCTTTTGTCTAATTAATAATTTGAAAGTTTCTTTTCATTTCCATTAGTATGGAAATCCACCACGTGTCTGTCAGTTTGTGGTAATGTGGTGGCTTGCGTGTTGCTGTGATACTGGAAGCTTTACCACCAGTATTTCATATACTAATAGGGTTGCCTGTGGTGGACAGGTTTCAGTGGAGCTTCTAGACTAAGACAACTTAGAAAGAAGGACCTGGCAGTCTACTCTGAAGAAATTGGCC
>NW_004444101.1:5930129-5931298 GCF_000243295.1 Trichechus manatus latirostris | reverse complement strand
TTGACAGCACCTATCAACAACAAAGTTAATGTAATCCCTCAATATCCTACATGATAGTTTTCTTAAATTAATGATATAAATGTCCTAGGAAAAAAACATACAAAAGTTGTGTTCACTACTATTCTTGAGGTCTTAGTTTTAGAAGCATTGCTAGTGTAAAAACCAAAATTTCCTGTTTTTTTCATGATTCTTCTACATACACATTCATTTATCCAGGTGGATGGTGTAACTTATCACAAGTTTTTGTTGTTAGTAAATTCTAAGCAGGCCTTCATGATTTAATGAGAACTGTTTCTAGCTATACCAAATTGCTTTGCCCCTAACATCTTCTAAATCCTATAAAGGTCAATGAGAACCTAGGCAAAAGGGACTGAGCCAAATCAAATCTGCATTTAGAACTTGTGCAGAGTATGTAAAACAAAGTAATGGAATTATAGCTTTTCACCTAGAGTTTTGTGGAAAGTCAGCTGAAGAAAAATTAGGTGATGCAGAGAAGTGGGTGTTAGGTCTTAATTAAGTGGACCTTTCCACTTAGCTTGCAGGGAGGGACAGCAGCAGCATGATTTAATGTCCTGTTTCGGACCTTGATTCTGTGCTAATAGCATGGGTCTAATTGAGGCTGTGAAAGACAAATGTTCTCACTTAACGGAAAACAATGGGCAGCACCAACCCTCCAGTGCTAAATGGCCAGTAATTAGCAATCAAGAGGTAACTCAGGCTAACGGCACCATGTGAATGCCAAATATGGTGGACATCAATGCAAATGGCCACTAAACTCCTGAAGCGGGAAGCACCAGCCAACAAGAAGGCAGGACCCCCAGAGGGATTGGCAGGTCTGGGATGAGATGAGCAGGTCAGAGCCAGGAACTCGTGTTGATAAAACACAAAAGGAAGGAATAGTGAGAAAGGCAATGACTGAATGAAACAGCTGCTCTATCAGTCACTCGCTGATGGCTGAGTTGAGGTTAAATCAATTGAGCTGTGACTTTATTTACAGTATCATCCTGCAGGAACCAAAAATGGAGGACTCTTTTGTCAGAAAATTCAAGGTCGGGAGTTTGTCATTTATTGACTTTTCTGTAAGGTGCATTTAAATCATGACTTCTCCAAATAGCATTTAAAATAGTGAAGAGCTGTATCACACCAAAAATACTCTGCATTTTACCCTT
>NW_004444101.1:5925149-5929257 GCF_000243295.1 Trichechus manatus latirostris | reverse complement strand
GGACACAGATGGGCGCAGTGTTGCTGATGGGTTCCTGCTGGCTCTCTGCTCCAGCTTTTCTTACCAACCACTGTATGGCCAGCCAATAGTAGCCCCAAGCCCATCAGAGATGATCGGCTGTGGGCTCCCCTAGGTAACGACTCCTGTAGACTCAGCTCTCTGTCACAGCCCCACAGGACTGCAATTAACTGACTGATGACCTCTGCTCCTCCAACTGCCCCTCAGACCCTTAATGTCTCCAGCTATTCACACAAACGTGTGAGTGCCAAAGGCTTTAAGTCTCTGATCACGTGGCTCATTGTGGTCCTGCCTCCCAGGACCCTGGCTGATACCACATTTATTGTGAAACTTTTAGGAAAAGAAATTACCCCTTTTCCTATTACTCAGAAATAATTGTCATTAATATTTTGGTATTCTTTATTTGTGTGTGTGCACATGTTTGCATTTATTATGTATTATCCAACTGACACCCCAGGACGCAGAAACAGAGATATTTTTCTTTTCTTAATCTGCAAGACATGCAATAAAGTCAGCAGTTATCAGTCTCTAAATATAGATAAGCTGATTTAAACTGGAAGTTTCTATTTTTATTATGGCTGTTTTTAGATAAACAGAAGGTATTAATTAACTTCAGTTTGTCTTTATCTCTCTTTTTTTTGGTTCTTTTTCTATCCTTTAGTTAAAGAAATCTTCACCATCCCAAACTTATGAATGTGTTCTCATACAAAGATTTCAGATTGTCAATTTTTTTCCTTTCAGTGCAGACAATCTTTGCTTTAAGTATTTTGAATCTATATTATCACTTGCATCCAAATTTTAGATTTTTATTTATTCCTACTGAATTGACACTTTTGTCATTATGAAATGTTCCTCTTTAGTAATTTCTCTTGCTTTATCTTTGCCTGATATTAATATCATGAAACCAACTTTCTCTTGCTTCCCCAGTCTGTAACCAGCGTATCTTCTTCTTAATGATGTTTATAGATAAACAGAAGCACATCCTCCACTTGCTCTGGACTCCACCCCTGCCCCTCCCCTGGGGGAGGGATGTCTTGAAAACCAGTCTGTGGTGCTAGGGAGTCCAAGCAGGGATGTTCAGTCTCCCAGCATCTCCGTCCATAAGCTACGGTGGCACCTATCTCAATGCTGTGAGAGTCAATCAGCCATCCAGGTGAGGAACCTGTGGGACTTTGGGCTTTCGTCCTGGTGCTCCCCGACCACTATTCTCAGTCACCCCGGAGTGCGAGGAGCAAGTGCAGAACATCCACACCCAGTGAACAGAGGTGCTGGTGGCCCAGGAGAGGTGGAAGCATCAGGTAATTGCCTGAGTTGAATTTGGAGAGGTGTCCAATGCTTGGCATCTTTGAAAGGGAGAATTACACCACACCCCAAGACAGAACAACACAGCTTTTCAACATGAAGTTCTTCCCTGATGGCATGAAGAACATGGCCTGTGCCAGAGCAGCCTCCTCCTCCCCCTGCTGCATCAGCCTCTGTCCTTTCTGATGGCAGACACTTGGGGACATAGTTTTTCCCGGAAACTGAAGACTGAAAGATGACCCTAGAACTCTTCCCTCAACCCAGAGATGTATGGAAGGCGTACTTCCCCTTTGATAAGAATGCTGTTGCTGTTAACTGTGGTCAAGTCAAGTCTGACTCATAGCAATTCCATGTACAACAGAACTAAATGTTGTCCAGTACTGTGCCATCTTCACAATCATTGGTATGCTCAAGTCCATTGTTGTGGCCACTGTGTGTTTTGAGTGCTTTCCAACTTGAGAGACTCATCTCCTAGCACTATATCAAACAATGTTCTGTTGGGCTTCATAGAGTTTTCATTGGCTGATTTGCAGAAGTAGATTGCCAAGCCTTTCTTCTTAGTCTGTCTTAGTCTGGAAGCTCTGCTGAAATTGTCCACCTTGGGTGACCCTACTGGTGTTTGAAATACTGGTGGCATAGCTTCCAGCATCATAGTAACCTGCAAGCAACCACAGTACAACAAACTGACAGATGGGTAGTGGTTCATAAGAATAGACTATTATAATTACAGGGGTTGCAACTTCTTGTGTCGGGAGGTTGTCCTGATATTCAGTTGACTTCACAAATGTTGAAAAATTAGTTGGAGAGTCATGGAATGTTCCTTTTCTCTCTCTCTTTTTCTCTTTTAGTGCAGACAAACAAAGTGTCTTCCTAGTTTATAACCTAAGTGATAAAAATTGCAAAACATTGGGGCCTAATGGCAGCACAAAGACTTTTGAAATTGTTACAAGGTGCCATTTAAACGCTTTGATTTATTTTGTAATAAGAATTATAAAAGCTTTGCAAGCATAAAAATGCATACATAGGGTATTTTTGTTATTGATTCTGTTGTTTGCTTTCTAATGTAATCTGAAGTGCTGTATTGACGGTACAGTGAGCAGGCTCCTTCAAAAGGTGTTTCCCATTAGCATCAGTGTTTCCTACAATAGTAATGTTTAATTCTCAAGGTATTGTCACAAAACACTGCTCAGGCCCTCCAGATAATCACTGTTTATGCTGCAAATGTGTGGGGAAAGAGCAGAACTATTAGTGTGAACACTCATGGGTCATTTACATCCTTCACTGACCATGAAAGATCAGATGGCTTGGAGCCCAGCACGGTGACCATTTGCATGAAACACATTCCTCCTACAGATGTCTGAATTAAAATGCTTCCGCTTCACTAAAAATTCATGAGATCTGTGTAAGGGAATTTTAAATTTTGAGGTACCTGAGGAGATCTAAAGTGGCCAACTTGAGGTTTGAGTGTGACTCCTCTGTGGCTAGTTCTGTTTCCACCCTAGCAACAGCCGTTTTCCATACAGACATAATCATGAAACTAAGTAAAGTCTGGCAACAATAATGTAACTACACTACGATTCCCCTAAGAGAAGAATGGTAATGATGATGTAACTACCTTGTGATCGTCCCCACATCACATACCTTTATGATTATCACATTATAACTAATCTAAGAAAGACACATATATCCTCTTAAGCCAATTACCTTATGAGCTTCTCCTACAGGAAGTCCTGCCTTAAAATGATCTACTACTAATGAAGTAATATCTTTCAATGATCTAAGCCTGTAATTACCAATCAAGTAAAGTCTTTCAATGATCTAAGTTTGTAAATACCAGTCAAGTACTGTATTTCATGTCCTTTGTTTCGCTCTTATAAAATGTCACTGCTGAGTCTCCATATTGGATTACTGGGTTCCACTGCATGGAATTCAGTCTTTCTCTGGCTCCAGCTGTCTCTTTACTTACAATAAATTTCTCAATTTTATGTTAATCAGAGTATAGATGGTTTTTGTTGTTGTTAGGTGCTGTCAAGTCAGTTCCAACTCATAGCAACCCCATGCACCACAGAAAGAAACACTGCCCTGTCCTGCACCATGGTCACAATCATTGCTATGCGTGAGCCCATTATTGCAGCCACTGTGTCAATCCATCTCTTTGAAGGTCTTCCTCTTTATTGTTGACCCTGTACTTTACCAGATGGTTACTCTATGACATTTCAAAGGCGTAGCTGGCAGGATTCTGAAGGACTATTTATCTTTGTCATTCCCAAGAAGTCTCAGAGCTGGCTTGCCGTGGTACCAGCAAAGGCCCTTTGTGCCCAGAACCATCTCCTCAAATTCTCGGGCCCACTGGCGGTAAGCCTCTAGGACTGAAGCCTCCATTTATTGTGAAGATGGCTCTTGAGAGATTTATTGTCTGTCTTTTTTCTCTGTATTTTCATTTTCTGCTCATCTCCTGAGCATCTCGCTATGTTCATTATTGAACTCTCTTTCTTTCTTTCTTGGGCACCATGAGGTTTTTGTGTTCATTTAGGTCTTTAGTACTTGCAAGTTTCTCAGTAAGGTTGGGAATGCTATGTCCAACACTGGGGCAGGATCCCCTAATGGAACTCCTGCAGTTCCTTCTGACAGCGGTTCAGTCTTGTATTCAGGCCAATGGCATGCATTTGTTGAGGGACATTTAAAAGACCAATGGTCATTGTAGGAATCATTTAATTTAACTAAATTAATCTGCACAGTAGATTAGAAACTAAGGGCTCCCGTTTCAAACAAAACTTCTTTTTTTTTT
>NW_004444101.1:5922376-5923697 GCF_000243295.1 Trichechus manatus latirostris | reverse complement strand
GACTAGACTAAATCTATTATCCCAGACAGTCTTCATAACCTTTGAGCAACAAAATAAAAAGCTGGTTCCCCTTTCTGTCTAGTTGAATCTCTGAACATCCAAAGGGTCTGCATTGTTGCAATTAGTTAATAATTTACTGGACTGTTCTAACTCTCCACAGGCATAGCTTACCATTAGTTTACTGTTGTTACAACATTTGGACAGAGAAGCTCACAAGACCGCCAAAGAAAAATTACAGTTAGCCCAATCTTCTATCAAGTACTTGAGACATATAATCTCAGCAAAAGGAGTCACTGTAAACCTCAAAATAAAAAAAAGAAACTATCTTAGCTTATCCTGTCCCTACAACAACAACCAAAAAAAAAAAAAAAATTAAAAGGATTTTTAGAACTCTGCAGTTATTACAGAACTTGGATATTGAATTTTTCTTTACAGGCTCGACTTTTTTTATCATTATCATAAGAGTTCAAAGTCTGACCTCTTTTAACTATCCAAAGATGGCCAGAAGGTCATCACTCAACTAAAACTCGAAGCATTAATTAATATTCCTGAGACAGACAGGGTTAACTGTGCTGGCGGAATAAAAGAGCTGTTAAAAGACTACCACCTAGAAGTTGGGTAAACAGGAACCACATCCTGTCAACATAAAATAAGGTTAGAACAACCTGTGAATTACTTTTTCCTCCTTAGTGTTTTTCTAGTCCCGTTCTCCTTCTTACAGGCTCTGCATGCAGAGAAGAGCGAAGTATGACTGCTGTTTTAGCCCACCGAAGGGGGCAAAGTAATACAGAAGATCAGTGCGCCTGTGCCATATCCCATATCCCATAATAAGTGATGCCAAGAGCTGCCGAGGAGATTCCGTCTTGAATATCAGCAGGTTCCATCTTGGATTCCAGATGCACACACGACCTAATTAGTATGCACCGCCATTCCAAGGAGTACCCACCCCTTCGAAGAAACCCACTGAATACTCATTGCTTTATTGCCCCCACTGAACCCATATAAGCCCTAGCCTTGCTTTTCCTTGCTGTCTAGTCTTTTGGAGAGGTATGAGCCCTAACTGACTCCTTTTACTTGTCACAAGTAAAATAAACCTGTTAGAGCTGAATCCAAAAATTGTCTCCTCTGTGTATTCTCACAAGAGAAAGACAAAGACCCATTGAGTCCAGAGGGCCTCTGTGCCCTCGGCAGTAACAGTCCTACTCCAGGATTTCCTAATTATAATTCAGACTTCTCACTTTTTTGTCCACGGGACTTCTAAAAATGCTCTAGGAGTCTTCATTCAAAAACACAGAGGACAACAGAAATGCATTGGTTATTA
>NW_004444101.1:5920970-5922276 GCF_000243295.1 Trichechus manatus latirostris | reverse complement strand
CCTGATCCAGTGTAAAGGGAGTTTTCCTGGAGTGTGGCATGCACCACCTATTATCTTACAAGAGATAAAGGGAAGGGAAACAAGCAGAGAGTTGGGGAACCTCACACCACCAAGAAAGAAGCACTGGGAGCAGAGCGCATCCTTTAGACCTAGGGTTCCTGCATGGAAAAGCTCCTAGTCCAGGGAAAGATTGACAAGAAGAAACTTCCTCCAGAGGCAAGAGAGAGAGAAAGACTTGCCCTGGAGCTGACACCCTGAATTTGGACTTCTAGCCTACTGGACTATAAGAAAATAAATTTCTCTTTGTTAAAGCTGTCCACTTGCGGTATTTCTGTTATAGCAGCACTAGATGACTAAGACACCATCCTTGCTTCTAAGGAGCATTCTGGTTGTACTTCTTTCAAGACAGATTTGTTCCTTCTTTCTGCAGTCCATGGTATATTCAATATTCTTTGCCAACACCACCACTGAAAAGCGTCAACTCTTCTTCGGTCTTCCTTATTCATTGTCCAGTTATCACATGCATATGAGGCAATTGAAAACACCATGGTTTGGGTCAGGAGCACCTATCATGGACTGAATTGTGTCACCCCCAAAAATGTGTCTATCAGTTTGGCTGGGCCATGATTTCCAGTATTATGTGGTTGTCCTCCATTTTGTGATTGTAATTTTATCTTAAAGAGTATTAGGGTGGGACTGTAACAACCTTACTAAGGTCACATCCCTGACCCAACGTAAAGGGAGTTTCCCTGGGGTGTGGCCTGCACCACCTTTTGTCTTACAAGAGATAAAAGGAAAGGGAAGCAAGCACGGAGTTAGGGACCTCATACCACCAAGAAAGCAGCACCAGGAGCAGAGTGCGTCCTTTGGACCGAGGGTCCCTGCATCTGAGAAGCTCTTCAACCAGGGGAAGACTGATGACAAGGACCTTCCTCCAGAGCCCACAGAGAAAGAAAGTCTTCCCTGGAGCTGACACCCTAAATGTGGACTTCTAGCCTGCTAGACTGTGAGAAAATAAATTTCTCTTTGTCAAAGCTATCCACTTGTGGTATTTCTGTTAAAGCAGCACTAGATAACTAAGATAGAATGCATCTTAGTCTTCAGGGTGACATCTTTACTTTTTAACACTTTAAAGAGGTCTTTTGCAGCAGATTTGCCCAGTGTAATGCATCTTTTGATTTCTTAACTGCTGCTTCCATGGGTGTTGATTGTGGATCTAAGTAAAATGAAATCCTTGACAACTTTGATCTTTTCTCCATTTATCATGATGCTACTTATTGGTCCAGTTGTGAGGATTTTTGTTTTC
>NW_004444101.1:5920015-5920870 GCF_000243295.1 Trichechus manatus latirostris | reverse complement strand
CCAGGATTTCCTAATTATAATTCAGACTTCTCACTTTTTTGTCCACGGGACTTCTAAAAATGCTCTAGGAGTCTTCATTCAAAAACACAGAGGACAACAGAAATGCATTGGTTATTATAGTATCCAGCTGAACCCTGTAGCAAGGGGCTGCCCCCTTGCCCTACAGCAGCCACTGCAACCGCTAGACTAATTAAGACCACAGCAGACATAGTTTTGAGTAATTTTATTAACATTTATGTTCTTCAGATGGTGTCAGTCATTCTAAATTCAACATTAACTCAACATCTTTCAGCCAGTAGGCTGACTTCTTACGACGTTATCCTTTTGGCAGCTTCTAATATTCAGTTACATACTGTAACTTCTCTGACTCTAGCTACCTGGTTCCCTTTACCTAATAATGATAACTGTCCACCCCATAATTGCTTAAATCTTGTTAAACAGCTTTTGTCTCCTAGGCAGGATTTACACGAAATCCCATTATCAAATCCTGATTTAATCCTATTCTTGATGGAGGCTAAACTTGCCAGCTCTCATTACCAGGGAGGATATGTCATGGCCACTTCCATCAAGGTCCTTGAAAATGGTGCCCTTTCTAACGTCCCTTCAGCCCAGCAAGCTGAACTGATCACACTCACAAGAGCTTGAAAACTGGCTTCTGGTTGGTTGGTAAATACACAGATTTGAGGTATTTTTTTAATTACTCATGATTTTGTCGTGTTATGGAAACAAAGGGGGTTCCTAACTTCTTCTAGGACCCAAGTTAAAAGTAACCTTTTTGTAGCGGACCTCCTGGAAGCCCTTTTTCTATGTTCTTAGATTGCTGTAATTAAAATCCAGACCTATCAACCCAAAGGG
>NW_004444101.1:5917006-5918186 GCF_000243295.1 Trichechus manatus latirostris | reverse complement strand
CCTAGATTCGTACTTCATACATTCCACATTCTGATTATTAACGGATGTTTGCAGCTGTGTCTTCTCATTTTGAGTCCTACCACATTAGCAAATGGAGGTCCCGAAATCTTAATTCCATCCACATCATTAAGGTCGGCTCTACTTTGAGAAGGCAGCTCCTCCCCGTTGTCTTTTGAGTGCCTTCCAGCCTGAGGGGCTCATCTTCCAGCACTGTATCAGACAATGTTCTGCTGTTATTCATAAGATTTTTACTGGTTATTTTTTTCAGAAGTAGACAGCCAGGTCTTTCTTCCTAGTCTGTCTTAGCCTGGAAGCTCAGCTGAAAGCTGTCCACCTTGGGTGACCCTGCTGGTATTTGAATACCGGTGGCATAGCTTCCAGCATCACAGCAACACGCAAGCCTCCACAGTATAACAAACTGACGAACTTGTGAAGGTAGTGATGATTAAGAATATTTAATTAATTTCAGCATACTAATTAATTGACCTTAAATTTTAGCTGCGTATGTATAAATGCTGGTAAAAATTAATAATATAAACAATTGAGTTTTAAAATATAATATTTTACTATTGGAGTAGTAGATTTTCCCTTACTGATATTTCATTGGTGTATCAAATCTTTTGATTTGTGAAAGGAATATCAAACTATGATGCCATGAGTTGCCATCAGATTGGCTCCATCTCATGGGGACCTTATGTATAACAGAATGAAACATTGCCCAGTCCATCTTCCCCCACTATATCGGACACTATTTTGTTGTGGTCCCTAGGTTTCCATTGGCTAATTTTCAGAAGTAGATCACCAGGCTTTTCTTCCTAGTCTGTCTTAGTCTGGAAGCTCTGCTGAAACTTGTCCACCATGGATGACCCTGCTGGTATTTGAAATACTGGTGACTTAGCTCCCAGCTTCACAGCAACTCACAAGCCACCACGGTACAACAAACTGACGGATGGGTTGTGGTATCGAACTATACATATTTACATATCAGATACTTAGAGAATTGGAAATTTTTTTGGAAGATTTAATAAAATATTAAAGGTTTTTTTCCCCAGAGATTCTGAATTGGTGAGGGTGAGAGGAGGGAAGAGGTGGGTCTTTATTCTTTTCTGTCAAGTGTCTTTGCTCAGCTTCTGGCCCTGGTTTATTTGAGATGGTATAATAGTTGTCATTGTCCTTTCTG
>NW_004444101.1:5908501-5915862 GCF_000243295.1 Trichechus manatus latirostris | reverse complement strand
ATGGTTTAATTCCCCAACAGCAGCGGCAGGGTTGGTGCTAGGGAGCCCGACATAGTGCCTTAGTCGCTGTCTGGAGAATCCAGACTTCTGGTAATCAGTCTGAACGTCTCAGAGACCACAGGAAGGTCCCAGAGAACGCAGGAATTTCCAGAGACTGTAGAATGTCCGAGAGACTTTGAGAGTATCCCAGAGACTGGGAGGCTGTCCCAGATACGAGGGAATTTCCAGAGACCTGAGTGTACATCCCAGAGACCGCATGGTGTCCCAGAGACCAGGTGAAGTGCATCGTGAAAGAAGGGGTTCTGTATGTAAACTCCTGGAGTTTATTTTAAATACGCTGCCCATAAGTCTCTTAAAACAGTTGTTTGTGTGTCTTAGCATAGAAAGGGGACACCTCCTTCCTCCAGCTTCCTGATTATTTTCTGATACCCAGAGCAGGGTCTGAGAGGGGATGCCAATGCGTTCAAGGTCCAACTTAAATGCCCTTCTGTCCCACAGCCACCTCCTCTCTCAGAAATTCTGGACACTCAGCCTTCTAGAAACGCAAGCACGCCCTGCCCTTGGGCGTGGCTGGTGTACCAGCCAAGGCATCCGTGGGTGCAGGGCTGGGCAGAGGCGTCCTGGGAGGGCAAAGCCCGCCTGATGGTTGCAGGTGTGTGTCCACCTCAGACCATGTGGTTTCTCTGTAAAAGAAGGAGCAATGCTATGTGATAAAGTGGCACGTGCTGGGCTGCTCTATGAGATGGGAAGCATCGTTTCCTTTTTACTGAGGGGAAACCGAGGCACAGAGAGGTTGAGCTCCTCCCTAAAGTAGCAGATCTGGCCCGTGCCGGAGTGGGATGCAGGCAGGCCACTCGATCCAGAGCCCTGCGCCTAGTCACAAGCTACCCATCTGTGTACTCTGCTATCAAACACGCAAAATTTAGCAACCGATTTCTAATTTCCATTTTAAATTCCTACACTTGTGAAAAACAAAATCTCCCCTCATTCTAAAGGGGCACGGTGACTGCCATTTGAGAAATGATTCCTGTGAGCTCCTGACAGCCACGCTTCCCTGTTTACCTGCTCGACTCCGCGACACCCAGGGCACCTGCCAGAGAGCGTCTTGTGAAATGATGGAATCAGACACCCCTTTTGCGGTGAATCAGAAGTAATTACCCAGGTGTGAGCCTGATCCCACTCTCCTTGTTCCAGTTGCTTGGGAGTCCACATCCTAATTTGCACTTTCAAATTCTGGGAAGTCAGTGGACAGCTGCATGAATAATTTTGCTCTCAAATAAAGATGCAGATAGCAGGCAGAGGATGGAGCTCTGCTGGAGAGCATTTAGGGCTGTGTTTGGCTTCCCCTACTCAGTCTGCCAATCATTCCCATCTGAATATTCTGCCTCTAAAATTATATTAAACTTTCTGATCATTCTATGCAGACCATGTGGATTTAAGTCAGTTTCTATAATTCACATTTGAAGCACTAGATTTTAATTGTTTGATCTTTGATGCTATTGTTAAGCTGCCCTTCATTCTCAAACTGGGTCAGAATAAAGGAATGATTTTTAACATTAAGAAAAACACAAATGTTTGGTTTTCTGCTTAATAAAATATAAAGAGGTGGAAGACCCTGTCTTTTATCACTGTTAGGGATTCATTTCTGTCTCCCAAAAAAGATGTGTTGAAATCCTAACCCCTGTACGTGTGAATGTGACCTTGTTTGGAAATAGGGTCTTTGGAGATGTTATCAGTTAACATGGGGTCGGTCGTAGGTTGGGTCCTAATCCAACATGAGTGGTGTCCTGTAAAAGAGGAGAACAGACGCAGAGAAGGACAGAGGGGAGTCAGTCTTGTGAAGGGGCATCTACAAGCTAAGGAACACCTGGGGCTACCAGAAGCTGGGAAAGACAAGGAAGGATCTTCCCCCAAGAAGCATGGCCCTGCTGTTCTCAGACTCCCAGCCTCCAGAACTGTGAGATGATAAATTTCTGTATTTCAAAACCATCCAGTTTGTGCTGTTTTGTTACAGCAGCTCTAGGAAGCTAATACAGTCACCAAACAACTAATTCTTTATGAACTTTCAAAACAAATTCAATAATCTCACGATTTCTGTTCAGCAGGAACAGTGAACAAGTTGGAGGTCTTGAGCTAAGGGGTTTGGGTGAGCTTCTCACTTAAGCCCCATGAAAACTCAATGTGTCCAAAATGATTTTTATGAACTGAGGCTCACAGTGGCTACATGCCATCCCCACGGTCTCTGGGCCTTACAGTTTGGATCCAGGATTCTCGAAGAGGCTCCTGTAACCAACCTCTGTGGGTTTTTCTCAGTCAATTGGTCAACCATGTGACCAGAAAAGAAGACAAGTAGGTAAAACCAGTCTACCAGTCACTGCACAAGAGGGGCTTTTACCTCAAAACCATCCTCAACTTCACATTAATCTCTGCTAATATTCAAAAAGCATGAATTCAGTTATTACTACCTATCCTAAAGGAGCTTGCTGGCTGGGAGGGACTGGTATATAATTAGAAAACCAACTAACCATTAAAGACGAAATGGGAGGAGCACCACAGAAGACTCCACATGAGTCCTATCAGGGAGAAGACTCATGTAGAAGGTGATGATCACCCAGGTGTTGCAATTTGGACAAGCAGGTGTATAAAAAAGGGATCCCAGGCATAAGACTCAGAATGATCAAAGTGGCAGCAAGGTAACTGGTAACATGAAGCATCCTGGGAAACTATGAACACTTGGCTAAAACGGATTGTTCAAAGGAGGGTGAATGGAAGATATGACCAGAAATATCCATGGGCAAGTTGGGGGTAGCCTTGAAGACAGGGACAATGATTTCAGAATTTTATTCAAAATGGAGACTGGTTGAAGGATCTGAGCTAGAAGGAGCATGATTAATGCAAAACTTTACTGCAAAAGTAAGGATGAATGTTGTCCACCCACTTACTTAGGGTTCCCATTCCAGCCTCAGCAGCATCTTATCCATGCTTCCACATTAACACTGGAGCATCATAAATGCTAATTTGCCTCCGTCTTCTCTCCATGTTCCTGGGATGGGGTAGAATCCAAGCGGACCTTTGCTTCCCCAGTCCTCAGCGTGATTCTGGTAGATGCTCAGTAAATACCTGCCACATGACTGGCTTAATGAACAGACCAAGGGTCCAAGATAATAACAGTGGGATAAATAACATCCACAGTTACCGCTGATTGGCCCATGGTACTTACAGGAGAAGAAGATAGTTAACCAAAGGAAGACCAAGATGTGGGATTTGGGTGGAGGCAGTATGGAAGTTATGACAGAGAGGAATAGAAAAAAGCATAGAGGGCTGTGAATCAGGAAGTATTCATTAAATCCCAGGGAAGCAAGTCAGCAGTAGGTATTCTGAGTGGCATGTTCTGGGATTTGTCTGCACAGGACCAAGCTCTGACCACAGTGTGGGGCTACTGAACCACACCAGACTCCAGGACTGAGCTCTGAGTCCTCATCTGCAAGGTCCTGCAGACTGAGGCTCCACTGGCCCCATTGTTTGTTGGGAAAGTCGTGATGACAAGCCACCACGAGGATAATCAGTCCTCCAATTGATGAGGAACTTTCAAAACAGAACCACCCTTACTCTAGTAGACATAGAATCAAACAAAATATTAGAGACCACCAGCTCACCAAGCATAAAATTTAGCTTCAAGGAACTCTCAACAGTACTTCTCGTACCGTGGTGTTTAAGATGGATTTCTTTTATGACCCATTACGGGATACTAAGAGCAATGATGTGTTTGTCCAATTATGGTTATTCATTCATTTATTCATAACATTTTATGTGACAGGTAAGGGCACTGCACTGGGTGCTGAGGAAACAAGAATGAGCCCAGCCTCACAGGCTTACTCTCCACAGAACACCCCAGAAGGGAAGCCTTGTCACCCACAGACTACCCACGAGAAAGCTGAGTAAAAGGGATCAATAGTCGCACATGTGCAGTTTGCTGGCTGAGCTGGTGTTTGGCCACATGACCTATTGACCATATGGCTTTGCTTGCAAAAGCAGAAAGTGCACACATCTGGCAGATCTTTGTACATTAAAGAAATAAGTTAAATATTCTCATGTATTTGTTTTCTCTAAAACCCCTAGGCCTGGGAGGGGAGAGTAGGGAGTTATTATTTAATGGGCACAAAGCTCTTCTTTGGGATGAAGAAGTTCTGGAAATATATAGCTGTGATGGTTACACAACATGATGACTGCACTCAATGCCACTGAATTGTACATTTAGAACAATTAAAACAGTAAACTGTATGTTGTGTATACTTTACCACAATTAAACACAAAAAAGGAAACAAAACACCCAGTCTGATTTTCCGTTTAATCCCATAGTAGCATTTGACTTGGAGGCTGTCTTAGTCCTCTAGTGCTGCTATAACAGAAATACCACAGGTGGATGGCTTTTAACAAAGAGAAATTTATTCTTTCACAGTTTAGTAGGCCAGAAGTCCTAATTCAAGGCAACAGCTCCAGAGGAAAGCTTTCTCTCTCTGTTGGCTCTGGAGCAAGGTCCTTGTGATGCATCAGTTTTCCCTTGGTCTGGGAGCATCTCAGTGCAGGAACCTCAGGTCCAAAGGATGCACTCTGCTCGCGGCACTGCTTTCTTGGTGGTGTGAGGTCCCCATGTTTCTCTGCTCGCTTCTCTCTTTTATATCTCAAAAGACATTGGCTTAAGACACTATCTAATCTCGTAGGCTCATCATTATAACTGCCGCTAATCCAACTTATTACATCATAATGATAGCATTTACAACACATGGGGAAATCACGTCAGATGAAAAAATGGTAGACGATCACACAATACTGGGAATCATGACCTAGCTAAGTTGACAGATATTTTTGGGAGACACGATTCAATACATGGCAGAGGTTAAAGACATATATATGTTGTAAGTATGTACGTATACGTGTATGCCTGTGCATGTATTATTATGGATATGAGTATATATGTATGCATGCATGAATATATGTAAGTAGTTTATATGCCTGCAAAGGTGCCTCCATGTAAGTGTGTATGCTTATGTGTAAGTATGTCTATAGATATACAAGCATTGTGTATGCATGTGTGTATGCAAGAATGCATAGGTATGTAAGCACATGGATATGTAAGTAGGTATATGTGTGTTATGCAAATGTGTATATACGTGAGTATGCATGTCTGTAAGCATGCATATGTGTAAGTATGTGTGTATGCAGTACGTGTGTGTGTATGTGTATTTTCTTCTCTGGGAAAAGGACGTGTTTATGCGGGGTGATGTGGACCCCAGCACGCTGTCTCTTCTCTCAAGGGGAAGGGCCTGTCTTGAGGGACAGGGGTGTCTTCTTTCAGCTCTGCCGCAGAGCTGTACTGAGAAGCTGTCATCTGTCTGCAAGCCTGCTGCTTCCGTCTAAGCTTCACCACTCCACACATAGTCTGCCCTTCTCAGATGAGGAAACATGAACCATGAAGACCAAGGCTGAGTTGAACATGTGTTGAGGTTGAGCCTATAAGGAACTTGGAAGCTCACAACAAATATTAAATACTTAAATGCATGGTCTGCACACAGCAACGCCATCTCAGCTGTGACTGGATCAGGGGTCCTTCCCAGAGGAGAATCATCAGAGAGAAGCTTCTCGCTTCTTCAGCATCTATTTACCACGGGCCATTCCTACGATTACATGCAAGAAGCTGGGTCAGTAGAGAGAAGCGTCCCCAGATGAGATGAACTCTTTGGGGGATTATACCTCTGAAGATGGTGGTTGAAGTCACTTTTTATTACTAATTTTATTTCTAGGTCTACCTTCATGCACTGCTTTACAAGCATGAAGGCAACTGTGTCCTGTTTCTGTGCATATTGGCAAGGAGTGTGGCAGCAGCAAATGCGTTGTATGTACTTATGACTTTGACAATTTGAGCGAAATTGCTTTTGAAAAATGCTCAATAATGTAACTATATTTTGGATACCACAGCCTCCAAAATGGAACACGTGATGCTGAATATAGCCTGTCTCCTCTATTTCTGTAGCTGATATCTCCAACACTAGCTGCTTTCTCTAGCCACTATAGGTCCATTAACTCCACGTCCTTCTCCGTCTTAGTAAATGGCAGGACTTTCCTCCCACTTGCCAGCAACAACCTTGGAGTCATCCTTGACCTCTCTCTTCCCACCATGTCCAACATTCAACCCTGTCCTTCCATCCTCTAAATTGATTAGAATCTGACTAGTCCCGGGGCCTCAGTGGCCATCACTCTGGTTCAAGCCACAGCCATCTCTAGCCAGATCACTGACATGGTTTCTAATGTACCCTTTCTTCCCAGCTTGATCTGTCACAAACTATTTGTAGCTCAGCTGCTAGTGGCTGCTGTGATGTGTGAGTCAGGTCACGTCCCTGCTTGCTGAAAACCCAAAGCCTCCATGTACTCAGTAAGAAGCCACAGCTCACAGTGGCCCACAGTCCCAGGCACTGTCCCCTACCCTGGCCCATTCATCACAAGCTCAGTCACGCCAGGCAAGTCTCCTATGGGGCCTGTGCACTCGCTGTCCCTTCCATAAATATACTTAGTGTGATCAAAATCATTAAAACACAGCCATCTCTCCTAATAGTTAACTGCCAGAGAGCCTTACAAATGGCTGTAGGGTGCACCATGCCATGCAGGCTTGAAGGGCCACCTGGACATGCCCTTCCCTGTTTGGGGTCATGGGGGTTCCCCCTCTATCCATGCAGAGCAGAGTGAAACCCCCGAGGCAGGGCTGAGGAAACACTCCTATAGAGGGCCCAGGGCAGGGACCCGAGGATTGCCACAGAAGTAGTGGTTGGAGGGGTGTTCAGTTTTATTCACCACTAAATTAGGACAGGTTTGCTTTTGGAAACATCTCTGATTAGTTTGCACACTTGAGGAAGCACTCATACCTACAAAATTGTTGGAGAACCTTCCAAAGGTGATGATGCCTTTCAAGAAGGAGGACAGTTTCCACCCTCAGAACACAGGGGGATGCCAGGCTGACCCCGTCCTGGCCCCTCCCAGGGTTTCCACCTTCATGTCCTCTTGTCCTCTTCCTCCCTCTCCCTCACATCACTCTTTCATGAGGGTCTGACTTCTGTTCTGGTCACCTAGCTACACATACACACACACACACGAACACACAGAGACACATGGAGACACACCCAAGGACACACACAAACACACATCTAGGGGCACACACAGACACACTCCCAGGGATACACACAGAGACAGTGGGTGCTTCTTTGACCAGGAACAGTGACAAGGGAAAAAACCGTAACCTGATTAAATCAGGTTGCTCAGAAAGCCTTTGAAATGAGACTAAATCTTATTAATGCAAGAAATAAAATCAG
>NW_004444101.1:5884550-5885686 GCF_000243295.1 Trichechus manatus latirostris | reverse complement strand
TGGGTCATCTGGAGAGGTTGTCCAGGAGTGTCTGCTCACCAGTGATGTCACTAGGGTTGGTGTCACCCAGTGAAGTAATTCATGGTTTCACCCTCCCATGGACCTCCTCCTATACCAGACCATACAGAATCCTTAGTAATGTTTATTATCAATTTTAATCATAGAATAATGCGTGATAAATACAGTTGTAAATTGCTGTTTTTTTAATTCTTCACCTTTTTTTCCTTTAATTACTGCTTCATTCTCAAAAAAGTTATTGATGTAGGTTCACAAATACTAATTACCACACTATTGTAGCTAAAACACCAGAAATCTGACAAAAATCAGAGACAGTAAAAACACCAGCAAGAACTAAAACAGCAGCACGTGCTTGTAGCACATGCAGACAAAACCATGTGATTTGAAGCATCTTTGTAATTGGGTAATAAAGACAGCTCTGACTGGAGCACACTGTTGTTGTTGTTAGGTGCCCTTGAGTCAGTTCTGACCCATAGCAACCCTGTGTACATGAGAACAAAAACACTGCCCAGTTCTGCACCACCCTCACAATCGTTGCTATGTTTGAGCCCTTTGTTGAAGCCACTGTGTCAATCTATCTCGTAGAGGGTCTTCCTCTTCTTCGCTGACCTTCTACTTTACCAAGCGTGATTTCTGTGATGGTGAAGGTTATGTGTCATCTCGGCTGGGCCGTGATTCTCAGGGGTTTGGCGGTTATGATGTAGTCTGACAGCGATGTAATGATGTAATCACCTACATAATGAGATCTGATAGAGTGTAATCACCTCCATGATGAGATGTTATAAGCAGCCAATTAGTTGAAAGGGAGTTTCCTTGGGGGTGTGGTCTGCATCCAATATAAATGCACTTCCTGGCAAAGTTTGCTGGCTTTTGCTCACTCTGGATCTTGCAGCTGGCTCCTGTTCATCTGACTTCTGGTTCTTGGGACTTGAGCTAGCAGCTTACTTGCCATCTTACCTGCCAAAAGTGGGATTCATCAGCCTGCGCAGCCCGTGAGACAGAGGCTTGCAGTCTGACCTGCCGATCTTGGGTTTTGCCAGCCCCTTCAGCTACATAAATCAGGAGAAGCCTCCAGCCTGACCCACGGACTTGGGACTCTCCAACCTCTACAACGTTGT
>NW_004444101.1:5877302-5884116 GCF_000243295.1 Trichechus manatus latirostris | reverse complement strand
TGCATCAATTCTTCTTTGGTCTTCCTATTCATTGTCCAACTTGCACATGCACATGAGGCATTTGAAAATACCATGGCCTGGGTCAAGTGCCCTAGTCCTCAAAATGACATCTTTGCTTTTTAACACTTTAAAGAAGTCTTTTACAGATTTGCCCAATGCAATATGTCATTCAATTTCTTGCCTGCTGCTTCCATAGGTGTTGATTGTGGATCCAAGTAAAATGAAATCCTGGACAATTTCAATCTTTTCTCTGGGCCCGAGCACATTAAACCTGTTGCTGTCAAGTCGATTCCGACTCATAGGGACCCTGTAGGACAAGTAGAACTGCCCCATAGAGTTTCCAAGAAATGCCTGGTGGATTTGAACCGCCAATCTTTTGGTAGGCATAGCACTTAACCACTATGCCACTAGGGTTTCCAGAGCACATTAGAAGGTTCAAAAAGTAAATTAGCATAGACTTTTAGCCTTATAGGTACATTGATAAATGTAAGCTGGGCTTATGAAAAATGTTTTTGTTGTTATAACTAACTACAGGGGTATTTTTATAAAAAACAATAAATTTCTGCTGAAACACTGCACAACAATTTTATGGACAGTCATTTTGGTGTCACCCCCTCTGGCGGTGTCACCCAGTAGAGTCTGCACCCCGCCCCCAGTGACATCACTGCTGTTCACCTCATTAAATGACAACCAGCCCTACCATGTGAGTGTTGAAACCCTAACGTGCACACTCAGAAGCAACGCCAACAACCATCAGTTGCCGTCAAGCAGACCCTGACTCCTGGTGACCCCATGTGTGTCAGAGTAGAACTGTGCTCCATAGGGTTTTCAGTGGCTGAATTTTCAGTAGATCACCAGGCCATTTTCCAAGGTGCGTCTGGGTGGACCTGAACCTCTAGCCATTTAGTTAGCAGTCAAGAGCATTAACTGTTTGCACCACCCAGGAACAGAGACCACAACAAAGAAGCTAATAAAAGTCAGTTCATGAACAACTAGTTATCATCCCTGCATTTCAATCAGTTAGCTTTCTCTAGCCAGTCCTGAGTCTAAAACTCTCCACACTGACCTCCCAGTTTGCGGTCATGTCCTTGACTCTTTCATATTAACAATGTTGTGCGTTGAGCCAGCCCCAACCTGTGCCACACGGATGGTGGGCTCCTCCCCAGCTGCCAGCCACACACTGAAACCATCAGCTCAAACCAGCAAGCCCCCGAGAGCAAGGCCGAGTCTACTGGAGATAAATACAAACGTCATCGCAGACTTCAAATTATTCTCCCATTTGTCAATGCAGACGTCAAAAAGTGGCAAAATGATAGCAATGAAAACATGTGCAGGTCATAAATGTGCTAAGATGCAACATAAAATGTCGAGTCTTCAATAAAAAAGCTATAAATGATAAATAACATCATACTTAATGCCATCATTTTCCTCTGCCCCCCAGTCTATGTCTACAGCCAAAATGGATGTTATTATTTTGCCTGAACAGGCTTATTCTTAAAAAGATCATGAACAAAATATCAAATCTCACCCTTCTTGGCTTACCCTTTTCCAAATTGTAACTTGAGTATTTTTTAATTGCTCCCATGTAAATGTCTTACAAAATTGGTATTAGGAAATTAAAAAGTCCCAAAGTTTGGCAACACTCCCCCCCAGTGGAAAGCAGACCCAGGTGTGGCTTGGAAGGGACCTTCCAACAAGGAGGAAACCCAAGGCTCCCACGAGAGTCGTGTGGAAGGGACCGTCTTCAGTTCACCTGTGTGACTTTCCCATGCCTGTCACACAAGAAAACAGGACTCAAGCAGCCTGACTCTATGGCTCTCCATGCCAGCAGTCAGGTGACTGATGTGTGTGTGTCTGACAAAGGCGGGTTTCTAGCCAGCTCGGTCAACAGCAGGACTTTCACAGGTCCTGTGGATGAATGGGAGGCATCTCTGTCCATGCACCCAGCATAGCGTTTGCCTGGGACAATGCCCAAGCAGTAAGAGACTGAGAGTAGCAAAAACTTACAAACCCAATGCTTTGTGGTTGTTGTTAGCTGACTTCGAGCGGGCTCTGACTCATGGTGACCTTATGTATAACAGAATGAAACTTTGCCCGGTTCTGCACCATCTTTATAACCTTTAATATGTTTGAGCCCATTGTTGTGGCTATTGTGTCAATCTATCGCATTAAGGGTTTCCCTCATTTTCACTGACCGTCTGCTTTACCAAACATGATGTTCTTTTCTAGCAATTGCTCTTTCCTGATGACATGTTCAAAGTAAGCAAGTCCAAATCTCACCACCCGCATTCCTATTTCTTCTATGACTGATTTGTTTGTTCTTTTGGAAGTCCGTGGGATATCTCTGAAAAAAGTTCACTACACTGTTTCGAAGCATCAACTCAACATTTTTAAAAGAGCTCAAAAGGCAGCCATTTTACAATGAAGTTGCCAGTAGAAAGCAATGAGTTAAAATCCATCCAAAAGCAAATACAGGCAGTGTTCATCTTGTACAATAGTGTGGGAACATAAAAATGATCGCGCAAGCTGAACCTTGCACAACAATCTTAGCAGCCAATGGAAAAGTTATGATTGTTCCATGACCTTTAGAAAGTTTTTGTTATACATTAAAAACTCTCTTATAATTCTCAGTTATAAATGTATAAGGAAATGAAAAAACAGCAAAACTACTATTTATTCAGTACACTGTAATTTAAAACATTAGAAGCATTGAGATTTCAAGAGTTTCATTTATTTGTAAAAAATTTATCAAGAATAGTTTGAATAGGGCTCACCTTCTCATTGTATAACTTACAAGCATCTTGTCTACACCATGGCAAATTGTCAGATTCCTTTCTAACTGTGGATCAGCTTCCAACATTTTATCCTTTGTGCTTTCAATGTTGTGAAATATTTCTAAGAGTTCCTTTAATGTGAATTTTTTTGCTGGCATCACTTCCTCTAAGATGTCTTCTTCCTCTTCATCACAACCACTCTCCTTATTTGTACTGACAAGTTCACCTTCACCAGGTTCCTCTGCCTGCAAGCCTAGAGTCCCCCCAACAGCATAGTGCCAACATCTCCACAGTCAGCTGTTTCTTCTGTAACTCCATTTACCTTCTATTCATATTTAATGTCTAGAATTTTAATTTTCCTTTCTTTGCTGCACTTTCATCTTTGTTAACAAATTCCTTCTTCAGCTATCTCCAACTTTGCAAAATACCACATGGGTTTATCACTGGGAGATAAGGAGGCAACATAGCTACACACTTTGTTGTCTGTGCATGAGCTGAATAAACAGACGCACAGTGACCCATCACTGTAGACTGAAAGAGGTAATGTGACTGATCCCTGATCCAACGCACATAGTTATTTACATAGAAATTCGTAGACTCAAGAGCTAGCTGCAAAGTGTGTACTTCATGCAGTATTACTCACAGTTAAAGTACAATGATAACTGAAATCTGAACTTGTTGTTGGAGGGCTGGTGTTGTTTAACTAACCATAGTAACAGAAATTTGAGCCTGAGGCTGCAATGGGGACATGTGCAGGAGAGACACAGATGGTGAGACAGAGAAGCTGGGAGGCTCCATGCCATAGACGGCAGGGCTGGAGTCCTGGTGCTGTGGTTACAGGTGTCACAAGCTGCTGTAATAAAGGACCACAGGCTGGGTGACTTATAAGAATGGAAATGTATTCTCTCATAGTTCTGGAGGCCAGAAGTCTGAATTCAGGGTGTCAGCAGGGCCACGCTCTCTCAGAATGCTCTAGGGGGAGATCCTTCTTATCTCTCACAGCTTCTTGTGGCCGTAGGCATTCCTTTGCTTGCCACTGCAGCATAACTCAACTCGACCTTACATGGCATCTTCTCTCTGTCTGTCTGACTCTCTTCTCTTTTATAAGGACACCACTCAGGTGGGATTCGGACCCACTCATCTCCAGTTAGATGTTACCTAACTGATAACAAGGTCATGTTCACAGTTTCCAGCGGTTAGGAGTTCAACATATCTCTTTTGGGGGACACAACTCTATTCACAACACCCCAGAAACACTCACATGTGGACTTTACAATGTCTCTTGAAGGCTGATGGCCACGCTGAGTGAGCCTGCCCAACATGGAGCAGAATGTCCTCTCAGGTGGACACTCCAGCATTGCAGGACACAGACCTGAATACAGGAGCCAGGCATGGCATTCATTGGCTTTGTGGCGAGGACAGTCATCTGAGCTCTCTGCACCCCACTTCCTTGTAACCTCACCTATCCCACGGGTGACTGTGAAAATCAAAGAATAGACACAAGGCTTGGCAGTGAGCCCAGAACAGGCTCAGAGCCTACTAAACAGTGACTCTGACATTATTCATGGGCTCAAAGAGCATGTTTCAGGCACAGAAAGGGTCTGAGAAGCAGATTCATGCGGGTCTGAGCAGACACCACTCCTGGGGTTATCTCTTTCAGCTGCCTCATTTCACAGGTGAGAACATTCACGGAGATGCAACGACCTCCCCAAAACCTGCCTGGGCCCCTGGTTGGGGCCGTCATCTCCCAGTTTCAAGCCCAGTCTGTCTTTTCACATCTCAGCCATGTTGGGGCAGAGCCAAGTGCATTCTCTGCAGGAACCCCAAGACCCCACAATTAGAGTCAAGAACCAGCAAGGAGAAGGAGAGGATGTGCAGTCACTCGTTTTCCTTACCCAGAAACACCTGCTGAGGAGGCAGACTTGTGTGCTTGATGTTCTCCCCGTGAAATTTAATGATGACAATAAATGTCCATGACACCCCAGCAAATAAAAGTCCCCGAAATTGATGTTGGGCTGCCACTTCACACTCCAGTTTCTCCAGAAGAAACCACCCAGTTACTAGAATTGCTTTGATTAGGGCAGTGACTATCCCTCTATACAAGGTCTAAAGACACCAGGCAATTCCCCCAGGATCACTGACGGTAGACCAGACAACCTTTCCCAGGAGTGTCTATGATTTGATTCCCTGAACCTTGATTTAGAAAGGTTGACCATCCGGGTGAATTGTAATAGAAACACTCTTTAAAACTGGATTAAATGTCTCCCTTACTTTAGAAGCAAAAATGTTGGCAAAAGAAAGTTTTAGGCTTTATAAAGAGATCACAGTAAGACCAGCTGTAATTAAAGAGACACTGCTTATTCATGGACTGATTCCTTTTCACTCCCACAATAGCTTGAATTGGCCCAGAAACATGGGCCCTTGGTAGATTCATTACACAGTGGACAGGAAGATCAAACATTGGCTCTGCGGACTCCCAAGACCATAGCCAACTCCTGGGTCCCAGTTCTGGGTTAGAATACTGTAAACACGATCACAACAAAGTTCCTGACGAGAAACATTTCCATATCCTGAGGGGGAGGGGAATGTCTGACAATGAACATGTCCCTGAAGACACATCATCTCTTGGGGTCTGTCCCAACATCGCCTCATCTCTCAGAGCCACCTGCACCCCTAGAATGGTCTGAGCATTCGATAGTTGCCCTGTAGGTAGAACAAGAATGGACAGAGACCAACCAGAGCTGTGCCCTAGACAGTTTTGCTTTAATCAGAGTCTTGGGTAGCAATTAACTCTGATTTCCACATTGAAACACTTATTTCATATTTCTCGTCTTAGTTTACCATAACACAAATATCACAGAACAGAAATTTATATTTTCTTAGTTCTGGTGGCTAAAAGTCCAAATTCGGGATGCAGCCCTAGTGGGAGGTCCTTCTGTGTGTCAGCTTCTAGAAGTTGCCAGCAATTCTTGGCATTCCTGGGCTTATAGATCCACCTGCCGTGTCTGTTATTCTTCACATGGCGTTTTCCTCAAGTGTGTGCCTCTGTGTCTGTTCTGCTCTTTTTACAACTCAGAAGAGATGAAGTTTAGGACCCACCTTACTCTGATATGACCTCATTAACATAACAAAAGAAAGCCTCTATTTCCAAACAGGGTCATATTACAGGTATAAGGGTTAGGATTTCAACAAATATTTTGGGGGGACACAATTCAATCTATAACATTTTCTACTTTAAGAATCTCAACGGCTTAAACAAAAGGCATTGCACTTCAAAATTTAAAAGCTCACTCCCATGTGCTCTCACAAAACTCCCTCAAGCTCCCCAAACCATGATGTATGGGCACATAAAAATGCCCTTGAACTGGGGGGTGGGGGGAGGATCTAGAAGGGTCAGGACATTCTAGATGCTTCTCATTTTCTGCCTGAGCCCAGGGTGTGGGGGAGAGGGCAGCTCTTCTTCCAACAAAACACAACACCTGAGACACAGTGGAGTGGGCACAGTGGGGTGCGGCTTCACCTGACTCAGCCAAGGGGAACACCTATTCTACAAAAATACATGTTGAACCCCTAAGTGCATAAGAAGATTGTTGTTGTTGTTAGCTGCTCTCAAGTTGGCCCCCAGCTGATGGTGACTCCATGCACGACAGAATGAAACACTGTGCTGCCCTGCACCTTTCCCATGATTAGCTGTTGTCTTAGTCATCTAGTGCCGCCATAACAGAAATACCCCAAGTGGATGGATTTAATGAAGAGAAGTTTACTTCCTCATAGTAAAGTAGGCTAAAAGTCCAAATTCAAGGTGTCATCTCCAGGGGAAGGCTTTCTCTCTCTCGGCCTTCTCATCAGTGTTCCCCCAGACTAGGAGCTTCTCCGCGCAGGGACCCCGGTCCAAAGGACATGATCTGCTCCTGGCACTGCTTTCTTGATGGTATGAGGTCCCCCTGTCTCACTGCTCACTTCTGTCTTTTATATCTCAAGAGATTGCCTCAGGACACAATCCAGTCTTGTAGATCAGGTCCTGCCTTACTAACACAACT
>NW_004444101.1:5874192-5877202 GCF_000243295.1 Trichechus manatus latirostris | reverse complement strand
ACTAACACAACTGCCACCCATCCTCCCTCATTAACATCATAGAGGCAGGATTTACAACATACAGGAAAATCACACAATACCAGGAATCATGGCCTAGCCAAACTGATGCACACATTTTTGGGGGGACATAATCCAAACCATGACAGTTTTGGATCAAACCGTTATGATCCATAGGGTTTTCATTGACTGATTTTTTAAAGTAGATTGCCAGACCTTTCTTCCTAGTCTGCCTTAGTATAGAAGCTCCAGTGAAACCTGTTCTGCTGAGGCACCCAACTCTGCCAGGAAAACTCCTGCCCGAAGGTGCTCAGCTCTCTTGCCTCATGGGTCAGCAAGCCTATCTCCACCAAGTGCCCAGAGGCACCTCACTCCACCAGCAAGCCTCCTGCCCAAAGGCTCTCAGCTCTCTTACACCATGGTCTAGGAAGCCCACCATAGCTACCTCTTTCTGTGGACTGGGAAGCCCACTGTGCCATTTCACACCAGTCTCCTGGTTCCCACCATCTAGTGCTGCTGCCACCTATAGTGTTATAGCTCTCCCTGTCTCCTGGGTCTAGGAGGTTCTCAGTGCAGGAACCCTGGGTCTAAAAGACTCACTCCACTCCTGGCTCTTCTTCTTGATGGTAGTGAGGTCCCACCTCAACCTCTGGGATGGGCTCACTTTAAGCCTAGCTGGATGACAAAACTGACAAATCCCCTACAAGGGTTCCAAGAATCTCTTTTGCATGATCCCACCTCCACTAGGGTTCCATTCATCTTATTTGCATGAACTATATTTGCATTAGCAAAGCCATCCAATCCCCTTGGTGGCCCACAAACCCCTTATTTGCATAGTCCCACTCAATCATTTTGTAGAAGTTATAAGACCACGGCTAGAATGGCCATATTAAAGCAATTCACTGCACCACAGATGCATTGGCAGGGAATTGAACCCGGGTCTCCAATATGGAAGGTGAGAATTCTACCACTGAACCACCTCTACCCCTTCCAAAAAAGATTAGATCTCTTGAACTCATATGTGATATATCTACACAAACCAAAAATACAACTCCACATACATGCACATACACTCACTACATACTGGTACACATAACAGCCACAAGGGAGCTATGACAGTGTCTCTTGAGTCTAGGGGAGGGCAGGAGGGTAAGGACACTCCTGCAGAGAGGATTGTGGTTGGACTGTGGGTCAAGAATTAGAGACAAACCATTTCTGAGTCTAGAAGCTTTGGGGGCCATGCGAGTTTTCAGGTTTTCTTCCTCCCCTGAAACTGCACTTCCTCTTATTGGGAAAGTGATGCCAGAGATCCCGTAACTTCTGGGGAGTGGGAGCACCAGCCAGCCCCCGCCTCGCAGAACAAGGTTCTGTTAAAAACCAGGCAACTGGTTTTGCTTTTCCACGACCCTAACTTTGGCTTGAGAGTTCAAGACTTTGTGAATGTCAAGCTTTAAAAGGCCTTCCATTTGTTTGCAGGGAAAAAAAGCAACTATTTGTGCAGTCGTGGACAATTTAATGTTCCTTTCTACAAGCAAGTTAATAAACCAGGGAAACATGGCCTTAAGGAAGGTGGAAAAATGGGAAAAATCATTGTTGATACCTTTTGCTCCTGGCCACAGAAACTGAGATCGCAGAGGCCGGTGTCTGTGCTGTCTCTGCCCTGCGTCAAGGTCACAAGACCATGCTCTCCCTTAGTTCCTGCAGGCTGGACACGCCTAGGGGGTGTGCAAGTGAGAGACGGACGAGCGTGTGCCTTTCTTCAGATGCTAGAGACCACCCATTATTCTCACCCCACAGAGCTCAGCTCCAAATACCTTTAACAGTTATTAAAAGTACAATGTTGACGGAACCCAAGGTTGAGAAGGGACAGTGTTGACATGTTTTGGGGTTGTTAACCATTGTCATAAAACAATATGTGTACTAACTGTTTAATAAGAAACTATTTGTTCTGTAAACCTTCATCTAAGGTACAATAAAAAAACCAAAAAAAAAAAACAAAGTACAATGTTGAGGGTGGGCAGAGATGTAAGTAATGAGTTTTACTTCAGGATTAAAGTTTCAGGCAGGCGGATGGAAGGGGAAGGAAAGCAATCCTCAAAGGTGCTCTTTCTGGCAACCTTGTGTGATGGGCTGTGTCCCCAAAAAAGGATGTTGAAGCCCTAACCCCTCAACTTGTTACTGTGACCCTGCTTGGGGAGACGGGGTTTTTCTCTGCAGCTGTGATCAGTTAAGATAGTCATACCTGAGTGCAATCCTCAGCACATTCCCACTGGACCTACCTGGGAGTGTCACAGTGTCTGCTTAGCAGCTGCCAGGAAGACTTCATGGTCACACGCGCAGGCTTTGTTTGTGGAAACACACCAAGGGATCATTTGTGGCCTGGGCGCTTTTCTGCATGTGTATCGTGCTCACAGAAGAAGCTTCACGGGGGAATCCATGCCTTCCTGTCCTCTGTCCGAGCTGAGGCCACAGCCCCTTCCCACCCTCCCTTCACAGCTTTCTTCACAGGGCAACTCGGGGCCCTAAACCCACCCTCTGCTGCAGCGCCCCTCCCTCCTTTCTCTCTCCTCGCTTGGGTTCAAAGGAGGATGCTTGCTTTCTTCTCCGAAGATGCCCTCTGACCCCTCACCCTTCCATCACCTGACCTGACCTTATGCTCTGCCCCACCCTCCTCATCCTGACCAGTCTTCCCTCCCAACCTCACTGTCCTTCCCTTCAGCCTGTACCACCTCTGGGTTCAGAGTGGGACCAGGTCATCCAGATGACCTTGAAGCACCTTCAGCCTGTACCACCTCTGCTACCTTCAGCCTGTACCACCTCTGCTGCCTTCAGCCTGTACCACCTCTGCTGCCTTCAGCCTGTACCAGCTCTGCTGCCTTCAGCCTGTACCAGCTCTGCTGCCTTCAGCCTGTACCAGCTCTGCTGCCTTCAGCCTGTACCACCTCTGCTGCCTTCAGCCTGTACCACCTCTGCTGCCTTCAGCCTGTACCACCTCTGCTGCCTTCAGCCTGTA
>NW_004444101.1:5851867-5874092 GCF_000243295.1 Trichechus manatus latirostris | reverse complement strand
TCTGCTGCCTTCAGCCTGTACCACCTCTGCTGCCTTCAGCCTGTACCACCTCTGCTGCCTTCAGCCTGTACCACCTCTGCTGCCTTCAGCCTGTATCACCTCCAGGTCTGGGAAGTAAAGCCAGGTCGTCGAGGTGAACTTGAGGCACCTAAAGAGGCAAGGGGTTTTGAGCCCATTAAAATCTGTTTAGGTTTCTGTCATGGATTGAATTGTGTCCCCCAAAAATATCTGTCAACTTGGCTGGGTCATGATTCTCAGTATTCTATGATTGTGTACCATTTTGTAATCCGATGTGATTTCTCTATGCATTATAAACTCTATCACTATGATGTAATAAGATGGAGTACTGGCAGTTATACTGATGAGGTCTACAATATTAGATAGTGTCTTAAGCCAATCTCTTTCGACATATAAAAGAGAGAAGCGAGCAGAGAGACATGGAAACCTCATACCACCAAGAAAGCAGTGTTGGGGGCAGAGTATGTCCTTTGGACCTGAGGTTCCTGTGCAGAGAAGCTCCCAGACCAAGGGAAGATTGATGACAAGGACCTTCCTCCAGAGCCGACAGAGAAAGCATTCCCCTGGCGCTGACGCCATGAATTTGGGCTTGTAGCCTACTGGACTGTAAGAGAATAAACTTCTCTTTGTTAAAGCCATCCACTTGTGGTATTTCTGTTATGGCAGTACTAGCTGACCAAGACAGCTTCTCATTTCAATATTCTTCTTTTAAAATTGAAAATTCCTGTGTAATTTACATAACTCTCCGTTAATCATAAATCAGAGGCGTCTCAATTAAACCAGGAAAATGAGACTTTCCAGCAGATACTTAAATGTAATACGGCATTCAAGGGTGGATTTTATTTGGGTCACAGAACTATTTATGGCTGAATGCTGTAAAATGTCCACATCCCAATGCATAAAAGTGCTTCTGGTTACTTTTGAGTATAAACACTTCATGGTAAAAGAAGATTATTTATTTCCCTTTCTAGTTTAATATAAATTCATTTGGTTTTAGATAGCAAACCTCAAAAACTGCATTTGAAAAAAAGGAATGTCAAAAAGTAATTTGAAAAAAAATCTTTATGTATTGAGGTTATTCCACTTATAAGGAAAATGTATCATTATTCGATAAGTGTACATTTCTTCTACACAATTTAAAGAGTTAATTTTTTAAAATTTTTACAGAGAACACATGATTTTATACTTTCTGCCATGCAATGCAAAACTTTAATAAGTGAATAAAATACACCTGTCCTTATTCTTAGTCTACTTTTCAAGGAACAGAATGCTAAGGTTTAAGCAGAGTGCATGCAGATTAAATATATACTCATTTCATTTTGAAGTTCTCTATTTTCTCTTTTCAGTTTAAGTTTGCTCTATTATTATTGCTCAAATAAGCTTAGGCCAGTGGAACATTCTCGAAAACTTACATGGTCCTTGTAATATTTTAAATCCAAGGGAAGCCTGCTTTGTGTTATCTTTCTTTCTTTAGAGTTACTTTTAAATTTTTTCCTATTGCAATTTTGCCACAGAAAATGGCCATTCAAAAGAAGATTTCAGGATTAACATCTAAATGTTCTCATGCACTTTCATTAAGAAATAAAATAAAATGTCAAAGTATCCTGAAGATCCTACAGGAGAGCAGAGGTTCTGTTTGACGATGTAAGCTTTAGCTCTTCAACTAGAGGAAAATAGAAATTTAAGAAAATTAGGGTTACTTCCAGTGCAGAAAGTAATCCACAGGGGATGGTGCGTCTGAGGCCAGCTGCCCCCACCTCAGAGTGGGAAGGCCTTCCCAACAACATTTTACTACAACTCTTGCATTCTCTCAGTCCCTGCCTTTTTCCTTTAAAACATTTTTTCAAGGCTGGGAGTAATACAGGGTCATTTTAAAAAACTGCAAAATCCCACAGAATGTTTCTTTTCACATCCTTATATGTGTGGTATGTTGTGTATTATACAACATACCATGTATTAATAGACACATCGGACGCTATATATCCCAATGACACATGATATTAGAGCTCTCTTCAGACACAGTTGAGATCATATTATATGTTAATAACCACATAGCACGTCTCATTTTAATATTATAATGTACATGTCTCATCAATTTACATGATAGAGATGATATATAGATGATTGATAGAGATGATACATAAATAGATTATTGAGAGATAGATGATATATAAATAGACGATTGATAGTGATTGAATAGCGTTGTTGAATAATGATACATTTTCCTTATAATCTGGTAAATATCCACGGAGTAAATAAATGAGTTTCTAGAATACTATGCCACACCAAGGACAAATAAACTCAGGCTTTTTTTCTTCTCTGTCAAAGATCTAATACAAGTGATCCGAAGACATTTGGAAAGTACAGAATGTAGAAGAGGACACGGAGAGGACACATTTATAATCCTATGACCCAAAGACAATGGCTACTAGAGCGTATATTTCCTTTCTTGTCTTCTATATAGACCTGGAAACCCTGGTGGTGTAGTGGTTAAGAGTTTGGCTGAGAACCAAAAGGTCGCAGTTTGAATTACCAGGCATAAAACAAACAAACAAAAAAAACCCGTTGCCGTGGAGTCAATTCAGACTCATAGCAACCCTATAAGAGTAAAACTGCCCCGTAGAGTTTTCAAGGAACACCTGGTGGATTCGAATTGCTGACCTTTTTGTTAGCAGCCGTAGCACCTGATCACTGCGCCACCAGGGTTTCCCCACCAGGCATAAGGGCTTATTTTTTAAATTTCTGATTACAGCCATAATCAGAGAACTGAAGAGTATAATATAAAGCTACAAATTATTTTCAAGAATTAGTCAAAGAGGTACTTTTTTTAAAAAAATGTGCTTGGTATTTTCAAGAAGCCCTATTTTTAACTTTTTAAGGAAAATGATTCTTGACAGCCTGTAACAATTCAGTTCGAGTCTCATTTTCTGTACTCAGGGATGAGCGTGCATGGGTGTGACTTCTCAGGGGAAAGAGGTAGGGGGTGCAGGCTGCAGGGCCACACATCACTCAGGGGACCTGAGGGGGAGCCTGCCCCCTCCTGTGCACACAGGGACCCTGCCGCAGACACCGAGCTCAGAGAAGAGGGGGAGCTCTGACCCCTCACAGATGAAAACGTGGACAGGTTAACAGCATGGCCGTGGGGTGGCCTCTTGACTTCTTACCGAGACTTTGAGAAAGCAAGGCTTAACCTTGGGCCTGCCAGCCTGTTTCTGGAAGAAGGTCTTTCTCCTGACGCAAGGGGTCTCTGCCTATTGAGAAAGAGCGCGGGCGTGCTCAGGCTCTGGGGACACGTTCTCCATGGAAAAAAGAAAAACGCTTCCCTGCAGCCCTGCAGCGACCCTTCACTGTCTTCAGTCTCAGAAGGAGCCAAAAAACGCAGCACTTGGCCCTGGCAAGCATTCGTGGTGGGCTTTCTCACTTTCCACGGTGAACGTAATTGTCTCCTCGGGAAAGGAGAACCGGCCAGCCAGCCCTGTAGATCACCAGCGTGTCTTCTACATTTGTTTGCCAACCTCTCTCTGCCCCCAGGAGACATTTTGTAAATGCATTATGCTAATTTTTTTACAGCAACATGTTAAAAAAAAACTGGCATAGCAGCACTTACGAAAATACCTTCCTGGGAGAGGGAGTGGTTGGCAAACAAATGTCGGAGGCATGTGTTATTTTCGTAAAATAGGGTATCTGTTGATGTCTTCTCCCTTATGCTTCTCTTTCTTGACTTAATTGTAGGTACTTGGATCTTACCAAGTGTTTAGTGGTGACCCACACATTTGGAGTCTTTTTTTCTGATCCATTTTATCCCATTGAAAAAACTTACTAAGCTTCAAAACCTTAATTGGATCTTTGTCCTTAAGCAAAGTAGTTTATTCAGTGGTTTTTAACAACATGTGGCAGTGATCAAGGTGAATTCTGCTCCACATGTGTGGCTCAAAGCCATCTGCAATTTTTCTTTCACTGCTGAAGGGTTAGAAGCAGTTACTTTTTTCTAGTGATGAAGGTCTCTGAATTTCTTGATTGTCTCTATTCCCTTTCAGTCCTGCTCAGGTCATCTCTTTCTTATATTATTTTTTGGATTTCAGCCCATAGTCTGTTTTTAAACTGTCCCCCAAGAAGGGTTAGAAGCAGTTACTTTTTTCTAGTGATGAAGGTCTCTGAATTTCTTGATTGTCTCTATTCCCTTTCAGTCCTGCTCAGGTCATCTCTTTCTTATATTATTTTTTGGATTTCAGCCCATAGTCTGTTTTTAAACTGTCCCCCAAAGCCACCACTGTGTGCCTCCCAAGTTGCCTCAAGCGAAGGTTTTGTTCAATGTTTTGCTGGAGTGTGACATTGACTGTCATCTCGTCAGCATCCATTCAACATTTTCTCCCTCCCTGCTGATCTATCATTCGCTCAGCCCACGTGATCTTTCCTGCAACATCCCACTTCTGGTACCAATTTCTGTATCAGTCAGGATAGGCTGCAGTAATAAACAGCTTCAAAACTTAATGGCTTAAAGTCAAAAGGCCCCTTTTCTTTCTCTTCTCAAATGCCTGTTGGGGTCAAGTGGCATGGGTCTCTGCCAGTTGAGCAACTGGGGGCCCAGGCTCTTTGTTGTTGTCATTGTTGGCTGCCATTGAGTTGGATCTGACTCATGGCAATCTTATATGTAACAGAATGAAATGCTGCGCAGTCCTGCGCCATCTCCATGTGACTCTTGGAGTAGCCTCACGTCAAAACATGCCAAAAAGGAAAAGCATTTGAAAGGTTTCAAACTGACATTGAAGGGTCCAAATTCCTTGCCGAGAACTAGTCACATGGCCTCCCCCAACACCGAGGAACTGCAGTCCTGCCGTGTCCCAGGTAGGAGAGGACTCCCACATTTGAACAACAGCGCTAATGGTGACCACCCGTGATTTCAGTGGATAGGAATGGATGGATAAAAGGATTTCAGAATCTCTAACGTATTCTGTAGTTAGAAATAACACTGATAATTCTAGACTTAACTTTATGAACTTGTCTAACATTTTGCAAAGTTGAGAGTTTATTTTTATCTTTTATGACAGTGCACGTAATTTGACTTCAATCATTCAGGCCGCCATGTTTGCTGTTTCTTTTAATACTGGGGTAGCTCTTGTTCCTTGGCAGTGTGGATGATCCATCCATGCCTGGGAATGTACCTTTATTCTCTCAAGACGAAATATCAACCACTCAAGACATTGAGCAGGGTGTTGGGGGGGAACATTCAAAGAGTTTCATTTTCATTTATGCAAACGTCTTTATCAAATCATCTCAGAAAATTACTCCTCCCCACTGTTTGCACAGCTTTGATAGTCTGTATCATTCCTCTGGCAGCTTAACTACAATATGTTTGTATTCTTAGCTATTTTTCATATAAAATGTCTTGGGTTACCAAATAGACTTGAGCATTGTAAGGTATTTTATTTGTGCTTCTCTAGTACTTGTTTTCTTCACAGTCCCAGCATAGCTTCTTACACAAAGTTGACATTCAATAAATATTTCTCTTTTTTTTTATTGTGTTTTAAGTGAAAGTTTACAACTCAAGTTAATTTCTCATACAAAAATTTATACACATATTATTTTGTGACATTAGTTGCAATCTCCACAATGTGACAGCACACTCCCCCTTTCCACCCCAGGTTCCCTGTGTTCATTCAACCAGTTCCTGTCCCTTCCTGCCTTCTCATCCTGCCTCCAGATGGGAGCCACCCATTTGATCTTATGTATCTGATTAAACTAAGAAGCACACTCCTCACATATATTTTTGTTTTATAGTCCTGTCTAATCTTTGGGCTTCAAGAATGGATTTAGTTCTGGGTTAACAGTGCATCTGGGGGCCAGAGTTTCTGGGGTTCTTCTAGTCTCTGTCAGATCTTTAAGTCTGGTCTTTTTATGTGAATTTGAGTTCTGCCCTGCATTTGTCTCCTACTCCATCCGGGACTCTCTGTTCTGTTCCCTGTCAGGGCGGTCATTGGTGGTAGCTGGGCACCATCTAGTTCTTCTGGTCTCAGGCTGGTGGAGTCTCTGGTTTATAGGGACCTTTAGTCTCTTGGGCTAATATTTTCCTTGTGTTTTTGGTTTTCTTCATTCTCCTTTGCTCCGGGTGGGTTGGGACCAATTGATGCATCTTAGATGGCCACTCACAAGCTTTTAAGACCCCAGACACCACTCACCGAAGTGGGATGCAGAACATTTTCTTGATAAACTTTGTTATGCCAATTGACCTAGATGTCCCCTGAAACTACGGTCCCCAGACCCCAGCCCCAGCCCCAGCTACTCTGTCCCTCAAAGTGTTTAGATGTATTCAGGAAGCTTCTTAGTTTTTGCTTTGGTCCAGTTGTTCTGACTTCCTCTGTTCAATAAATATTTCTGAATTACTGATTAAGTATAAATAGTTCCAAAGATATTTGAAATCAGGAACAAAGTCAAACAAGAAGACAAACTATTCCCTAAAAAATTAACTCTATTATCCAAAGCTTTGGACACCTGTTTATGAGGTAATATTCCCTCATGATGTGGAACCAGATTTAGAACAGGGTAGATGTAGCTCTGACAGTAATTCAAGAAACGGAAGATCTGAATCATCAGCTAAAGGAACTGACATATAATTATCAGAGGCAGGCCTTTTATTTGACATTCAAATTCTCATAGGCAACCTACTAACTTTAAGACTAGCTTGAAAGGAAAAAGCGGGGGATGTCAAGAAAGTCTAAATCTTTGATTCATGTAAGAGTTCAGTGGTTTAGAAAGGACTTTGAACTCACTGCTAATTTACCAAGAACTGAAAGCAAAGAAGGAGGGATGAAGACATACTTGATATCAGTTGAATCTCCATTAGACACAGGAAAGCTGTGGGAATTCCTGAGCTAGGCAATCCTGTTATCGGTCGTGCAGCTTACATAGCAAAGCCAGTCTTTCTCAATCTGCGGGGAGAATACTTTTGATGGGGAAGAAGAGAGGTTTATTAAAAGTAAAATGCCCTAGGGTGTCTCACATAACATTTCCTGTAGTGACAGCATTAATATTTTTCTGAATTTGGAAATAAAATAAAAAAGAGATGTGATACAAAAATGAAAATAACATCAATTGTCCTATATATTTCTTCTCTCTTCCCATCACTCTGCATATAAAATTATCAAAGAATATATATGTGAGAAAGATTTAAAAATATATGTATAATCTACAAATTATCTCATATAATATGTGAGAAAGACATTAAAAAGACATAAAAGATATTTTAAAACAAAAATTTAGGGTAGAGGTGCAAAAGAAAGATAGTTTGATGTTTGATTCTGAAAGAAATAGCAGGAAAAAATAATTTTATGGTTCCTGTGGTATAATTTCAGAAATTTGCAAGGGTAACATTGATTTAAGATGCTCTAAATGCATTCCCTATGGATTTAACTTTTGAGATTTTATAGTAAAATGGGCTTACAAACATCAGTGGTTTATTGACTTTTTTTGTCTTTAGTTTTTATTATGAACTCAAGTCACCTTAAACATCCCCGCTCCCGCGTCCCAGGTCCATGGTCCGTTCTGGGGGGTACCCTCCTGCCTGTGTCGGGACAGTGAGCTGTCAACATCCACAGTTCTGGGTTCTGAGTCAGCCCTGAGCAGTGTCCCATTTACTTATTTCTGTGAATTGACAAACACTGGAGGCCTGAGTGTCCGGGAGTGTTTCCTGTTCTAGACACAGAGCTCAGTCCTCACCTGCTCACTGCCAGCTGTGTCATTTCTTATTTTCTCTGTTAGAGAATAGAAACTCTAAATGGTAATGCAATGGGGCAGTGTGGTTCCGGGACAGAACTCTCCCCTTCCATGTGGGATACCAAGGTTCAATTCCCGGCCAATGCACCTCGTGCGCAGCCACCACCTTTTTGTCCGCGGAGGTTTGTGTGCTGCCGTGATGCTGAGCAGGTTCAGTGGAGCTGCCAGAGTAAGAAAAACTGGGAAGAAAGGCCTGGGGATCTACTTCTGAAAATCGGCCAATGAAAACCTTACAGATCACAACAGAACATTGTCTAACATAGTGCTGGAAGATGAGCCCCCTAGGTTGGAAGGCACTCAAAATACACGGTGGCTGCAACAATGGACTGGAGCACACCAACGATCGTGAAGATGGGGCAGGACTGGACTACATTTTGGTCTGTTGTACGTGAGGTTGCCAGATCTGCCCTCTGAAGGGCAGTGATGGCAGCCCAGTGGCCAGCGGCACAATTAGGGCCCAGATGGCTTTTGGTTCCAAACACTGTTCCTCGTTGCCATTATGGCGGGCATGCTCATTCACTCAGTCATCTAGTCTGCACATCTTATGTGAGCACAGATTCTGTCAGGAGCAGTGTAGGCCGTGGGATGCAGCAGTGAAGAAGACAGACATGGTCCCTGCCCCTTGGGGAGGACAGTAAGGCCGTGGTCACAGGGCTGTGTCTTAACTGCCAAGGCAGAGCTCTGCAGGAGTGTGAGGAGCCCCAAGGGGGTGTCTGAGGACAGGGTAACTCTAGGCACACGCCGGAAGACCACCAGTTGCCCGGGAGACACTGGAGCACATCATACAGACACTGTGAGGGCCCTACCTCCGTGAGCCTCCCCAACAACAACAGGACAAACAATGCACCACGCCATCATTTCTGCCCCGTCCACCCACAGCCACCCTAAGATGCTGTTTAATGGTGCTTCCCCTTCATTCCAAAAGCAATCTGTAACTCCTGGAAGACGGTGCCTCTACTGCTCAGGTTCCTGTCTGCTTTACTCGTCAATGCTCTGCAAACCTAAAAGAGAGAAGTCCCTTAAGACAGCCCTGTTGAAAGACAGACTGACCCACAAGTCCTCTGGGGTCTCCTCCGTCCTGACAGCTACCCTGCCCATCTCCCTGGGAGATACCGCTGAGCCGGCAATTTTCTCCCTCAGCTTCCCGCAGCAGACTTGTTTTCTTTGAAAGCATTTGAATTCTCACTATAATCATGGATGTCCCATCTTCTGTCGTCACCTGAATCTATTACAAACGTCCTGTTGTATGGCTGAGTTTTCGAGTGCCAGGCTACTCCCAGCACAGATGGTAAACTTCTCTGTGCCCGTGAACCTCGTAGCTCACGCTCTCGAGAGAGAGAAGCAAGGAGTACCGGCCATTGGCAGACAGGCGCTTGCTTCCTGTCCTCACAGCGGACAGCCACACTGCACCACTCTTGTGGATAATGTTTCCTCTCTTGCTATAAAACTTTGTGCTCTTTCTATAGAACATGTTCTTCACCAACATAGACAAACAAGCTGAACGCTTTCCTCTCTTATACTTCAAATGAGCTTTTGGATTCAGAAATAGCAACACAAAAAGGACCTTAAAAGTGTCAAAATCAGTATAAACCAAATGTATTTAATAGCAGAAGCTCCTGAGCACTGGGCTTGAACAGGGGGCTGGGGGGTGGGGGTGAGGAGACTTCTGTCAGAGATGTCCCTATGCTGGTGACAGCAGACCCTACTGAAGCCCTCTCTTCACTTTGAATTTAGTCATATTTCTTAAATTTAAAAAAAAAAAAAAAGCTATGGCTGGTTAACCACGTGTTGTAGTCTGAGGGCTGCCGTAATAGAATACCACAGAGTAGGGGGGCTTAAAGAAGAGAAATTTATTTTCTGACAGTTCTGGAGGCCACAAGTCCACATCAGGGTCTCTGGCGGGGCCCTTCCTCTGAGGCCTGGGGCAAACTGTTCCTGCCTCCCTCCTGGCGTCTGGCGGCCTCTGGTGGCTGCTGGTGAAGGATGGCCTTCCTCGGCTGCTGATGGATGCTTCCGCCTCCATGTCAGACGGCGTCTGGAAACTGGAAAAACAGTGGTCGAGAGGATTTTCAGGAGGTATTTTAGGTTTTGTGGGCCGTATGGTCTCTGGTGCAACTATTCAACTCCACCATACATTGCAAAACCAGCCATAGACAATGTGTAAACAGATGGGCATGGCTCTGTGCCAATAAAACTTTATTTACAAATATGTATGTATATACAGATATAGATACATATCAGACCAGATGTGGCCCACTCTGCAGTAAACAGTGATTGGTTCAACAGCTCTGTGAAGTTGTATCTAGCCATTGAAATAATTTTACAAAGGTCTGAAGAAACATGAGAAATATTTCTCCTCTTAGGTTAAGAGAGCAAAAGCAGAATGGCACTGAGATAAATATTTGTGCAGCAATTAACACCAGAACGCAAACGTGGTATTGGTACTGTTACCCGTTTTCTTTTTTTTTTCAAATTGTTTTTAAAGCTTTGTTCTGTTATTGTTTACAACTTTAACGGAGGGGGGAGAAAAGCCAGTCCGTGTCTATCTGACATTGGTTTAAAGCTCTCCTAAAAAGTCTAACTTTATTAAATGCATCAGCTCTGGTCCCAATGTCTCCTCATGCACATTTGCAGTGTTCACAGACCCTTAGGAAGGTGGCCGCACAAGGGTGACTCGCGCCCGAGCCCCTCTTCTGAGCCAGAACGGAATTCACTCCACAGCACTGAGCACCAGGCAGAGCCTGAAATCAGGAAACCCCCTTTCTACGACTCAAACCCTGGTTTAATTTAACTTGCACACTTGCTATAGAGTCAGTCAAACATGAAGCATGTTAACTGTGACAGGAAACGCAGAACCTACAGTCGCTGAGGGCTTGGGCCAGAGCAAAATAACTGATGAGGTTTTCTAACAAGAGGTACCATCAAGAAACAGGCCCATGAGAGCAAGGGAGAATGAAGAGAACAGGATACAAGAAAAAGATTAGTGCAAAGGACTAACGGACCACAGCTACCACGGCCTCCACCAGACTGAGTCCAGTACAGCTAGATGGTGCCTGGTTACTACCACTGACTGCCCTGACCGGGATCACAATAGAGGGTCCTGGACAGAGCTGGTAAAGGATGTAGAACAAAATTCTAACACACACACAAAAAAGACCAGATTTACTGGCCTGACAGACTAGAGAAACCCCGAGAGTATGGCCCCCGGACACACTTTTAGCTCAGTGGTGAAGTCACTCCCGAGATTAATCGTTCAGCTGGGGATTGGACAGCCCCATAAAACAAAACGGGACTAATGAAGCACAGCAGTCCAGGGGCAAGGACTAGTAGACAGGAAGGGTCAAGAAAGCTGGTGATAAGGAACCCAAGGTTGAGAAGGGACAGTGTTGACATGTCGTGGGGTTGTTAACCATTGTCATAGGGCAATATGTGTACTAACTGTTTAATGAGAACCTATTTGTTCTGCAAACCTTCATCTCAGGCACACAAAAAAAAGGAATTATCTATGTGAGATCAAACTGACAATAGCAACTCAAAAAGGTTTGACGGCAAGCCTGGGGGCAGTGAGTTGAAGATAATGGTAATGGAATAACTTGGAAAAGGATAGTAAGAATAGCAGCACAGCTGGAAGAATGGAATCAATGTCACTGAATTGTACATGTAGGAACTTTTGAAATGGTGTGACTTTGACTATGTATATTTTCACAAAAAAAAAAAATTGTCCTCCAAGGTCAAGAACGGAGAGTGTTGACATGTCGTGGGGTTGTTAACCAATGTCATAAAACAATACGTGTACTGGCTGTTTAATGAAAAACTATTTGTTCTGTAAACCTTCCTCTAAAGTACAATAAATATATAAATATACATATAAAAAGAAACAGGCCCATGAAAATGAGAGCTTCATTCCCGATGACCAGCGGAGGCACCCTTCCTTGAGAGGCTGCACCTGGGTTTTGTTTGTGTCATGAAAGTGGCCCCAAGAAGAAAATGAATCAGGGGATTCGGTACCTGTGATGGCAGAGTAACCAGGCAAGAATGACGCAGCTGCACGTATTTTACCTTGTTATCCAGCCATTGGCCTTGTAACATCCAAAGATAAGTGGTTGGCACGAAGATCAGAAAGAAAAATAATGATGTGATCCATGATAGGCAATAACTTACAGTAGAAACGCATGTGCTTCAGGCGACAGGGCGCAATTAACATAGAAAACTTCAAGGCTGATTATCCAGACTGAGTATCTACCGTGAGGTGAGAGCAAGGTTACCACAGGGGCATTTTAGACAGATCAGACAAAGGCAGATAATTATTCCCTGCCAACGGAGTAAGGTGATGCAAGAGGATCTGTCGGCTCTGATTCTGTGACCCTTCAGGATTCCTGGAGCTTGCACCCTGCTGCCTTCTGACGCACTGGTTAAGGGGGTCAGAGAGGTTTGGACGAAGATAGAAATTCTCGCGGAGGTGTCTCTCCGACAAACACCAATAAATCATCACTGACAAAATTCCAGTAAATTTATTTTTAATTAATGGTTTTATTCTCTAATTTATGTATAGTTGTTATGTTCTTCTTGCATAGAAAGTGTTTCTAATGATTTCGTATTCTGTTCCACTTCAGAAAAAAAAGCCCAATTGCTTTCACACCGTTCATTATATAAGACTTCTATCACTTGACACATTTCCACTTTATCTCACCCTTGATATTTCTGGAAGAGGAAGCTGTGTGCGTCCCTCCCAGCACACGGCCCCCAGGCACCCGCAGGCCAAAGCAGGCTCCTCTAACCTGCCCGGTGCACTTCCAGACCTTAATTGGTTCTCCCTGGAGCTTGGCTCTAGGTTTGCCCTTGGTTTCAGGTCCTCCTCACCAGGGTCTACCTCTGAGGACCTTCACTCTGCTGTCCTATTCTGATGCCAGATTCATCCTCCCTGGGTGTGGCCCTCCTTCCGCTTAGCCCAGGCAATGCCCCCTTGTTCCCACGACCCCTCTTACACACCTGCCTCCCGTATGGATGCTCTTGCAAGGGGCACTTCCCCAGCCCTCACCGACTATAAACATCTACGCATCTAGTAGCCTCGTTCACAGTCACCTGTTATGTTCAAAACTTGATAAATTTTTGCGGCTGTAAACAGGCATGCCATGCCGCACAGATCGAGATATGGAGCAGATGTAGCCCCAAAAGGCACCTTTTACTCCCCTTCGGGGCCACGACTCCAGCCATCCCAGGGGTTATCCCCATCCTGACTTCTCTCACCAGCGGTTTGTTTTCCCTCTTCTGGAAATTCATGGAAGGAAATAATAGCAGTGCTTTTTTGCATCTGGCTTCTTTTTTGGGGGAAGGGATCCTGGAAACTTTTTTTCACTTTCATTTTTTAAAGAATACTTCCACTGGGTATACAATTCTAGTTTATCAGCCCCCCTCACCCAAACATGCTAAAGTGTACAACCATTTGTGATAGTTAAGATCATATGTCAGCTTGGCTGGGCCATGATTCTCAGTGTTTATATGTGATCACTCCAATGATGCAATCTGCTGTGAGTAACCAATCAGTTGAAAGGGAGTTTCCTTTGGGGTATGGCCTCCATCCAAATATAAGCAGACATTCTGGCTTTTTGCTCGCACTGGATCCTGCAGCTGTCTCCTGTCCGTCTGACTTCCGGTTCTTGGGACTTCTGCTATCAGCTTATCTGCCCATCTTGGGATTCATCGATCTTCACAGCCTGTGATCAAGAGCCCTGCTCTCCCACCTGACAATAGTGGGTTTGCCAGCCCCTATGGTTACGGGAATCAGGAGAAGCTTGTATGCTAATCCACGGACTTGGGACATTTCAGCCTCTACAATTGTGCTAGCTGTTTCTTTGATATAAATCTCTATATATATATATCTATACTCTTCACTGGTTTTGCTTCTCTAGAGAATCCAGCCTAAGACACCATTGTCATACAGCTTCCATAGTTTTGAACGGTCATTGTAAAAATGGCGTGGGGGAGGTGTCTGACCTCCTCTCTCTTCACAAGGGGGAAGGAGAATCAAGGCTGATTCCTACTAGGTGGAGGTCAGACATGCCTCCTCTCCACTGTGTTTACCAGTTCTGACACCAATCACCCCTCACTCTACTGAGTTCAATAATTCATTGCAATGGGCACACAGAACTCACAGACAATACTCATGATCATGGGGTTTATTAGAGAAGTAATAGGTTCTATTTCAGGTTCAGGAACACTCAGGATACAGTTCTTCCATCAGGACGGCCTCTTCCCAGCCATGCTCGCATACACGCCTCTCCCTGGCCCTCTGCCTCTGCCCAAAGGCACTCAACTTTCTCATCCTATGGGCTGGGAAGCCCACTGTGCAGTCTCCTGCTGGTGTCTCTTGTTAGTCTCTCCTGCCACTGCTTTTCGCCATCTTCAGGGTTATAGCTTGCTCTCTCTTTCAGTCTCCTTGTTCTAGGAGCTTCTCAGCACAAGGATCCTTGGTCCAAAGGGTGCACTCTGTGCTCCTGGCTGTTCTTCCTTGGTGGTGGTGGGATCCTTTCTTTCCAACCTCTGAGGGGGCTCATTTCAAGACTATCGGGAGGACAAAACTGACCAATCCCCTTGGTGGGCTACAGTTACCCTATCTGCAGAGTCCTGTCCAATCACCTGGGTGGGAGTTACAAGACCATGGTGAGAAAGGCCACACAAAAGGAATCCATCACACCGTAGTCATACTTCAGTCTCATCGTAGCTGCTTTGTAGGTAATGAAACTTTTATACATTGGCTGGTTTACCGTAGTATCTCTGCCTTTGTTTTTTTGCGGTTTGATTACTATATACTTAGGTGTGTTTTCTTTGTTTTTATTGTTCTTGGAGTTTGCTGAGCTTTATAAAACTGTAGATTGCCGTTTTCATCAGTTTTGGAACATTTTCTGCCATTATTGCATCTTCTTTTTTCTCTCCTCACCTATTTTAAGTTATACCTTTTGTGAATATTCCTCAATCTTTTACGCTCTGCTCTGTTCTTTTTTATATTTTTTGTTTCTTTCTATGCTGTAGTTTTGGTATGTTCTATTTATTCACCTTTGATTTCACTAACTCTGTGTTTTGTTGTATCCAATCTATCAAAAGCATGCAATGAGTTCTTAATTCTAGTTCTTAACTGCAGATTGAGAATGTCCGTTTGATTCTTTTTAATGGATTCCAATTCTCTGTTGAAATTGTCCATCATTTTATCTATTTTTTTCATCCTTTCCTCTATTTCCTTTAGTATATTAATCATAGTTATTTTGAAGTATGTGTCTGCTAGCTCCAATAGCTGCCATAACAGTGGGTCTGCTTTTATTGCTTGTTTGTTTGCTTGCTTTCCTCTTGATTATCTGTCACATTTTCCTGCCCCTTACATATGTAATAGTTTTCTGTTAAATTTCCAATAATTGTTTATAATAGAACTTATGAAGTTCCAGATAATTGTACCCTCCACCATGGGAGGTTCTCTCTTTCCTCTGTTAAGCAGATAGATGAGGGGCTGATCCCCTTAATCTAATGGTGGTGCTGTTTTAGTAAGATTCACTCCACCTTTGTCCAACCCCGTTCTGTGGCGATGATGCTCCTGACATTTTTGCTGAAAGCCTGTATGCTTCTGCCTCCTCAGCATTGGAAGACTGGGAGAGTGTAGCTCTGAGTTTCCCTCCCAACACAGCTCCAAGAGTTTCTGGTTATGTGTTTGTGTCAGTCCCTCCCTCCTTCCTAAGCTCCATCCTAGCCATGCACCTCACACACCACCCAGAACTCGTCAAAGTGAGAATTGATGTGCCTTTGGTGCTTTTCAAATTTCCATGCACAGCCATCCGTAACATCCAGGATCAGTACATGCTGCCAGGAAAGAAAATAGAAGCAATCATAGCTCATCCAGAGAGGACTCTTGCCTCTTCAGGACAGTAGTCCATTCTCAACCACCAAAGATTAAGGAACCAGAAAGTATGTGTTTAGGATGTGATAACTGGTCAATGGCATCATAAATAAAGTCTTCATATTCAAATGTAAATCCTAAATTCTTACTTTACTAACAGAAAAATCTTCACAGCACTCAAGAAAATAAAACTGTTTCAAAAATAAACAAGAAACTCCGAGGACTCAGGAAAGAGCATTGTATGAGCTACCGTTTTAATAACTGAAATATATATATATATATATATATATATATACATCCCCTGAAAACCTTGTGAAAATTTTAACGAAATGCGAAAGAACCAGTAGCTCCCAGTGTTTGAAGTGTTTTGACTCACACTGACAAACACCTTTCGAACCTTGTGGTTTACAAAGCAATTACCCCATCATATGAGACTGAGTCACTCCATCCTGATCCCAGTGCTGTCTTGAAGAGCTAGATCTTGGCACTGACACCACTGAGCCCTCTCATAACTCACAGTGCAGCACCCTGTCTTGCAGGGAAGCAGAGCATTTAGACAACCCGCACCAACTCATCATTTCAGCCTAACAGCTCCCCAGCAGCATCATTAAAATGTGATTATTGCCCTGGAGACAGATCTCCCTGCTCTCTGGGACAGTTCTGGAGTGGATCCTGATCCACGTGAACTGTAACACTACCGTCAAGTGAGGAAGACAAGGAGCCATAGGCACCACGCCTGTGGTGTCAGGATGAGCTGGGTCATGTTGCTGAAGAAAACAACCCCAAAACCTCACTGGCCTAAAACCACAAAATGCGTCTCTCATTCTCACTGCACTTAATGGTGGTGGCGTCTCTGGTCTGTGTCACCCTCACCACAGGACACAGGATGATGCAGCAGCTGCATCTGGGCATCGCTGGACGCTGAGAAAGGCCACATGGCGAAGTGAGAGCTCCCTCCCTGAAGGGACACTCATCATTCCATTGGCAAAAGCTAGTCTCTTGGTCATAATTAACTCCAAGGGGCAGGAAAGTACAACCCTACCACATGTACAGGAAAGGAATCAGATATACTGGTTGGGTAGCACCAAGTCTACCGTGCAACCAGAGAACATTTGTTACAGTGAGTGGAAACATGTACACTGCTGTTCCTCAATGAAGACAGCTCCTGATGAAAAGAAACGTCCACTCCAAACCCCTTGACAGGCCCAGGACAAGGGAGGTGCCTTCATTTCTCTACATTCAGACCTTTGCTGTGCCTGGGCTATTCTAGGAGCCATGCATTCTCATCTCTTGAATCTGTTTTTTACCATGATGGATAACCCATTCACCCCGAACACCACACCGAAAATGGCCACCAGCCTGAGTCGCCCAGGGCTGCAAAAACACAAATACCACAGGTGGGTGACTTTAAAGAACAGGAACTTATTTCCTCAAAATTCAGGAGGCTGACAGTCCGAATCAGGGTCTTCATTCTGTCAATCCTTCTTCGGCCTTCTCTCCTAATTTCTGGGGTCTGCCGGGGATCTTTGGTGTTCTTTTGCTTGTAGACGATCCTCATATGGCATCTGTCTTACCCCTGTGTGTTTCTCTGTGTCTGTTCTGCTCTTTTTATACCTCAGAAGTGATTAGGTTTAGGATCCACACTACTCTGCTACGACTTCATTAATATAACAAAACTCCTATTTCCAAACAGGATCAGATTTACAGGCACAGGTGTTAGGATTTCAACACATATTTTTGGAAGACACAATTCAATCCACAACACCACTCTATATACATCTAAAAACCTTTGATGGCCACTTTTGCCTAAAAATTATGTCCAACCTCCTCCTCATGACTCTCACTACCATCCAAGTCAATTTTCTTCCTTTTTCCATAAACACACTATATACAAACACACCTTACACAAGCGAGCCACCCCACTTCTTCTGCGCAGCCTTCACTCCCATCCTAAGTGGCCCCTTATTCCTTTTGTTTTGCCACCAGTGCCCAGCTGGACTATGCTGAAATGGCCACATTAAAATGGCACTTTCCTTTCCTCTGTGAAGCCCTCCCTAATCCTGGGAAGCAAGATGAATCACCCCACTTCTTCCCGGCACTTTAAACCTTGTCTTGGTCATCTTTTGAGTTGTAATTTTGTGCACATCATGTTCTGCCCACCCTGTAGAGCTATAAGCTCCTAGAAGGAAATGACGGTGTTTTGTTAAATTTTATATCAAGTGTTATACCCACTGTAAGATAAAACAGTTCACACTCACAATACAACGTGAATGGTGCCCCCTTGGTTTTGACCCCTGCCCCATTGGCCTCGCAGGTATGTGTACAGAACATGCCCAGTGAATTAGATTAAAAGGGACTCCAGGGATATGTGGAGAGAAAGTGGGGCTCCCCACTTCTCCCTGTCTTGAATAAGGAAGGGATGTCTCTGGAGCTATAGACCATCCTTGCCACCATGAGGGAATGGCCCCAACAATCACAGAGACGCAATTGGGAGGGTTCAGTGGTTGAATCCTCACCTTCCATTCGGAAGACTTACGTTCAATTTCCAACCAAAGCACCTCATGTACTGCCACCACCTGTCTGTCCGTGGAGCCTTGCATGTTGCTATGATGCTAAACAGGTTTCAGCAGAGCTTCCAGACTAACATGGACTAGGAAGAAAGGGCTGGCCATCTACTTCTGAAAATCAGCCAATGAAAACTCTATGGATCACAATGGGATCTGCAACTGATCATGGGGATGGCACAGGGCCGGGCAGCATTTGGTTCTTTTATGCATGGGGTCTCCTTGAACTTTCTGCATTTGAGGAAGCTGAACTCCCTGTCTAGGCCACTGTAGCTGGAATTTTTACTGCTTTCCGAGAAATGCATTCCCAATTCTGTAGGAACCCGCGAAACTCGAGTGGAATCGTACCCCACACTCTCTCCTAGTTCCTTACACATATTTTCTCATATAGTCACCACAACAAACATTCTAGAACTTACTGCACTTTGCAGATGAGGAGGTCGATATCCAGGGAAAGCAGTGGTCAGCCCCACTAGCCACCCTCCACCTAGCTCTGCGATTTCAGGCAGTTGTCTCTGTTAGCTCCAACTTCCTCTTCTGAAAGTGAGGATAAAACAGTCCCCTATTCACAACAGCCAAAAGGTGGTACCAACCCAAGTGTCCATCAACTGAAGAGTAAGTAAACAAACTGTGGTCTGTCCATACAATGGAATATTACTCTGCCATAAAGAGAATGAAGGCCTGATATACCCCACAATGTCGATAAACCCTGAAAACATCATACTAAGTGAAATAAGTCACAAAAAGCCACGTGGTGCATGGTTCCCCTTATATGAGATACCCAGAACAGGTGAACCCATCGAGACAGAAAGATTAGTGGTTTCTAAGGGTTGAGGGTAAGGAAGGGGGGGTGACTGTTCAGTGGGTGCAGGGTTTCCTTTTGGGGTGATGGAAATGTTCTGAAATTAGATGGTGGTTACACAACACTGTGAATGTACTAAGTACCACTGAATTGTATAGTTTAACATGGTGAATTTTATGTTATATGAATGTCACCTCGATAGTCATAAAAAGTCTCCTTTCCTAGAGCTGTTAATAGAGTCAAATTAAGTCACAAAGGAGAAGCATCCAGCAAAGTGCCTGGCATATGAGGAGCAAGGATTCCAGATTAACACTGTCATTATCATTATCATTGATATTATTACAGCTATTTTATTAGCACTCCCTGGTCACATAGTTGGGGTGGGGAAGGGCAACAGTGAAGCATTTGGCTGCCAACTAAAAGGTAGTGGAACACACCAGCTGCTCCTTGGAAACCCTGTGGGGCAGCTCCACTCTGTCCTATAGGGTTGCTATGACTCAACGGTAATGGGTACTGTCGCACAGTCAGTGATGAAAAGGTACAAATTAATAAACGATTAAATCAATCAATAAATAGCAAATCAGGGTTCACAGACAAACCTGTTCCCTAAACTCAGGCTTTTTCCTGCTAGACCACAGAGAGCAGGGATATCCACACGACTGCGTTTGCTCCCAGATGACACAGGGAGCCCATTTACACTCTACTGTGACGTCTTGCATTCTGTAACTTTACGTGCTTGAAAAGCAGTAGAGTGTGCAGTGCCCAAAGTGCACGACATTTCAACAAGTCAGATGATTCAGCCTGCTAAACCTGCCATGTGCCGAGGAAATCTCAGCCCCCTCGCTCCCACATCACCAGCCTCATCAGCCTCCCCCACCCCAGAGAGAAGGATCATGAGACCAGCCTGCAGGGCGCAAACTTGTTTCCCTCTACAGGACATTATTCCCGGCTCCAACTATCATGCAGTCGCTTTCACAGTGTTCTGTGAGAAGCTGTTTTCTTCGTCATCTTTTTTTTAGTCAAACAAGAAAGTGTGTTGACATTCACTGAAATACCATCATTGTCCCAAAATGTCAGAAGACAAGGATGACACCTTTGTTAATAACCATAAGAATAAATAAAACCTACCATACAATGTGTTATTAATAACAGCGCAGGCAGTCAGACTATATGTAAATGTATACATGAAGATACACTGTAACAATTTGCAAACAATGTTTCATGTCAAGTGCTTATAATGCTAAGTACTCAAGAAAGTGCTGCATTTAACAAAGTCATACTCAGGTAAGTGGTTCCTAAACCTATATGACTGGTGTCTTATAAAAGATGAGACTAGAGACAGTCACAGGGGAGGATGGCGTGTGAAGATACATCCACAAACATTAAAGAAATGTCAAGGATCAGAGGTGGCCATTAGAAGCTGGGAGAGAGGCAGGGAGCAGCTCCTCCCTCAGAGCCCTTGGGAGGTGTCAACAGGGCGGACACCCTGATCTCAGACTCACAGCCTTCAGACTATGAGATGATAAATTCCTGTTCTTTAAGGCCATCTACTTAGTGGTAGTTTATTATGGCAGCAATAGGAGACTAAGACAGTCCCTCCCCCACCTCACGACCTCTACTCCTCCCAGGTCTGTGATGACACCCCTTCCAGGAAGCCTTCCCACCTCTTCTGAGCTCCTGGGGCACCTCCCACGTGGCCTGCAGTGGCTGTAAAGGCAGCACATTACTCTTTGTCCAACATGCACCTGTACCTGTTCCAACAGTGTGTCCAAGGGGCACCGGGGTCTGACAGTCTCTTCCCTCCCCACCTCATGCATCCCTCGGCTCGGTTCAGGGCCTGGTGCCTGGGGAAGGATGGCCGTCTATGGGGATGACGAAGCAGAAAAGAACACAGCTGTAGAAGGAAGAGGATCGGCCATAATGCCCCAATTTAAATGAATAAAAACACTCCATTGTGCCATTATCATCTAAATGCTCGTGAATTGCAAACTAGATATTTAGTAATTTGGCCCACCTGTCCCTAGCTTAGTGCATGACTAGGCTGGTGTCTGGCCACCTGTGGCCATCAGCTCCCAAGACAGTATCCTGCGCTGTGCTTCGCGTCTTGACATTCATTAAAACTTGTTGTCTCACACGGAAAGTGAACTTCCAGAAAGCAAGTCTCCAAAACCTGGGAGATGGAATGAGAAAATGTTCCACAACAGAGAATCCTAGATCAAGATGTGGGTGAGAAGGCTGAAAGAAAGGAAGCCGCCGGAGATCCCATCGCCCAAGGAGGACTGGCATCTGCAAGAATTAATTTGTTATTCACCACAAGAAAAATAATTACAGAGTGTTTTATTTATTATCTGCTATCAATATAGGAAGCCCTGGTGGTGTAATGGTTAAGTGCTACAGCTGCTAACCAAAAGGTCAGTGGTTTAAATCCACCAGATGCTCCTTGGAAACTCTAAAGGATAGCTCTACTCTATCCTACAGCGTCGCTATGAGTCAGAATCAACTCGACGGCAGCGGATTTTTTTCTTTTTTGATATAGAGGAGCCCTGGTGGCACAGTGGTTAAGAGCTCAGGCTGCTACCAAAAGGTCGGCAGTTTGAATTCACCTGCCGCTCCTTGGAAACCCTATGGGGCAGTTCTACTCTGGAGTACTTAGATGAGGATGAAGATCTAACTGCCCCTCCACAGTGTAAAACAGTGAGACCCAGTCTCCTGGGCAGTTTGTCACTCTGCCTTTTCATCCCAGCCCCTTCAAGGGCTCACTCCCTCCAGGAGGCACCCAGCTCGGTCCCAGGGACAGGCTCACACATCACCTCTCAGATGGGTCCTCTGCTCACATTAGCTCCTCAGTGTCCCCACCAGGACCTTCTGAGCATTCTCCTCCCACTTCAAACGTTTACTAAACGTTGGCACACCTTCCCAGGCCGAGTTTGAGTTGAACTGTGATAATCAGCTTGCTAATATGAATAAGCCTCTTCTTCACAGGGACAATGTTTTTAACCTTGGAAAAATATACTTGCTAATTAGGAGTGTGGTACCAAAAACCATTCATTGGCTCCCAGGGTGAATATACTAGTTCTGAGGTGAACACTCCTCACTCTGGTGCACCAGGGTGTTCTGGTCACCTCCTCTTCACCCCACTGATGAGGCAGGAGCCCCATCCTAAGGTTATGGGGGTGGCTGAACACACAG
>NW_004444101.1:5848857-5850589 GCF_000243295.1 Trichechus manatus latirostris | reverse complement strand
TCAGAGTGGTATTTATTTCCCTGTGGAGCAAATTTAAATCTTTATCTTTTTTTTTAATTCTTTGTTTAAAGTGACAGCATTAATAATAAAAGAAAACCGGGGTCTCTGAAGAAACCTTCCAGATATGCATTCATGCACATTTTGACACCTTCTAAGTTTTTTTCTCTGAAAACATAAGTTGATTTCCGTTAAACAGTCTGGCGGCGTCGCATATAATTTCCTTTCTGAGGAGCCCCACGCGCAAGGATGCATTATGCAGGAAGAACTTCAGTGTGCACAATCTCGGTTTTCTGTTTGTATCTATATTATCCCAGATTTCAAGGAAGCACTAAACAGAAGAAGCATGGTCTGGCTGTCTGCCGGCGATCGGAGGGACCACGCCTGAGCTCTCTCCACTGGCCTTTCATTGCTGCCGACCCATTTGGGGTGTAAACACTCTGGCTGCAATGAGAATGACTCATTTGGATGCATGTCTGCAGCAGTGGCTGGCAGTAGACGGGAAGACAACAAAGGCAGATCTTAATGTTTAGAAAAGAGCAATAAATCAGTGAAGCTTTCGACAAGTAGCTGTTATGGCTTCACTTCTGTGACATTGCGGAGAGGGTCAGATTAAAATGTGTGCTTTCATATTGCAGGGCAATGGCAGAGTTTGTTCATTGTTACATGAGCATTCCAAGGATTCACCTTGACTCTGCCAGTAGTAACATGAATTCCCTGAGTGTTACAAATGGTTAACATGGTCGGCTGTAACTGAAAGGTTGGCGGATTGGGTCCACCCAGAGACACCTCGGAAGAAAGTCCTGGTGATCTACTTCTGAAAAATCAGCCACTTAAAGCTCTATAGAACACGGTTCTACTCTGACACACATGGGGTCAACCGTGAGTCAGAGATGACTCAACAGCAACTAGTTACTGGTTATGAGCAACCTAACCAATAAATCCAGAAAAGCCCACGTAGGAGAGAAGGTGGGCTACATGGTCTTTGTTGAGGAGGAGGGGTCAGGATGAAAGAGTAAAACGCATTAAGAGATCCAGGAGTATTCACATCAGAACACTTGGAAATTTACCTTCACCCCACGGTCCTGGGGGGAGATCCACGAAATAGGTCAAAATTAAACTATTTCGGAAAGAACATTGCTTCTTTAAGCAGATCAAGGGTCCAGAAGTGTATCGCCTTAGTGATTGCATTGTGGTGTTTGGTGTTTTCATCAGGTTGAGAACCACATGTCCGTTCTTACGGCAAACTTTGCACAGAGAGAGCAGAAGCTTAGACCCTTTCTTGATGCTACAGTTTCTAACATCCTAGAGGAGCTCAAGGTGTCAGACGACCCCTTATCCGGGGAAGAGACCAACCTTACCGCGTTTTCTTGTGAAAGGGAATGAGAAACTATGACAATAGGAGGAATATGGCCAGGGGCTATGTCACAGAGGTTCACGAGAAAAAAGATCACCTCCCTGACCTGTGGCTACGCTGCAGTTAATGAACGGCTTTGGGGTCTGGCAGCCCCGGGGTAAAGTTCTCCTCTGTAGGTGTCTGTCGGTACACCTGTAGGGCCTCAGACCCGACCCTCACCTCCCATGAGCTTCACCTCAAATATGGGGATGGAGACTCCACCTCCCTGCAGTGCTCATGAAGCACCTGTTCCAATGCTTGGTGTAGAGCCTGCCCGTGACAAGGACCCACAGAGGGAAGATAGGATTAAACTAACTATTGCATCAAAGCAAACGGAAA
>NW_004444101.1:5846337-5847765 GCF_000243295.1 Trichechus manatus latirostris | reverse complement strand
AATACATGAAATTCTAAAGGAAACAAAACCAGTCTGAATAATTAGTAAAATTCATTAGAAATCCCGATAGTCACTTACTATAACACCAATGAAGATATCCATTCGTCCCTCCTGTATAGACTGCAAACTATAAAGGAACCAAGTGTCCTTTTATGTTCACTTTGAAGCAAGCCGTCGACTCAGGACTTGGGGTCGCCCAGGTGTGGAGCTGACTGAGATGCTCACAGAAAATCTGGTGCTTTTATGCATGGTCTGCAGTTACAGAGCAGGCGTCCTCCTGGTTAGAGAACTCAGTGTCCTGGTATCTTCAGTGTTTGCTGACGGATTAAATCACTCAGGAACAAACAGGTTCTGTGGAACTTAGTGCCAGTTGCTGCTGTTAGCTGCAGTCAAGTTGGCCCCAACAGGTGATGACCCTGTGCACAGTGAAACAAAACGCTGCCTGGTCCTGCGCCGTCCCAGTGATCTGTTGTGGATTGGACTGTTGTGATCCAGAGGGTTTTATTGGCTGGTTTCAGAAGGAGATCACCAGGCCATTCTTCTTAGTCTGTCTGTCTTAGTCTGGAAGCTCTGCTGAAACCTGTTCAGCATCATAGCAACACGCAAGCCTCCACTGACGGACAGGTGGTGGCAGTATGTGAGGTGCCTTGGCTGGGAATCGAACCCAGGTCTCCCGCATGGAAGGTGAGAATTCTACCACTGACCACCACCGCCCTCCACAGTGCCTGATGAGAGGGCTATTTATGTTGCTATTTTGCCCAGGACCTTTTGAAAGCTTTTTTCCACCTACGGCGGCCCCTCTTTCTGCAGGAACCCCGGGTAGGTTGAGTTTCTCCAAAGAGGCTGCAGAAACACTACCCAGTAAATGCGGAAGGCTGTCGTCACCGTTTACCCGCTTCGTGCAGACGTTTTTACAGGGCTCTGGTGTCCTCCCGGCACTGGTCCGCGTTCTGGGGAGAAAAGAAAGGAAAATGGAAGGTAGATCCTTGCTCAGCCACTTTACAACCCTAGCGGGGAAGACTCAATAACAAAAACGCCGATGAATAAAGACCCGAGACAGCTCTGGCTACAGTACTGGCAGAATCTGACTCTGGGTCAGACACTCCCACCTCCTGGCCTGAGGCCCTCTGCCGCGACCTGGCTGTTGGGGGTCTGACCAGCACCACAAAGACCCTCCAGGCCTGCCCTCTCTGGTCTCCCTGTACCTTCTGGGCTCAGTGCCTGGCAGTGCCTGGAGGGCAGTCAGGAGGAGGAGGCAGGGAACCAGCAGGTATGTGTACAGAACATGCCCAGTGAATTAGATTAAAAGGGACTCCAGGGATATGTGGAGAGAAAGTGGGATTCCCCACTTCTCCCTGTCTTGAATAAGGAAGGGATGTCTCTGGAGCTGTAGACCCTCCTTGCCACCATGAGGGAATGGCCCCAACA
>NW_004444101.1:5843576-5845086 GCF_000243295.1 Trichechus manatus latirostris | reverse complement strand
TTGAGCATACCTTTTGGGGGACACATTCAATCCACAGCACTGTGCAATGGTTGTTATCTGAGGCTGCTGCGTTTTGGGTAATTTGTTAGCAGCAGCAGACAACTAACACAGCCACCCTTCCTGGGCCTTCACTGGACGCCCCACACTCTTGTCCCTTCCCTTCCTGGTATATGCCACACCCTCTCCACCACACACACACTCCCAGACAGTTTGTCCCTGAGACACTCTGAGTTCTTCTCTTTTCCATGAATCCTCATCTCACTGTGTGCGTTGGGGAACTGAGGGCACAAGAAATCACGGGTGAGAGCTCCAGCAATGATATAGAAGCAGCAGTCCACAATTGAACCCCACCATCCACCTCCAACACTTGCTGGACACTAGTTTTGATTGTAGTAGCTGCAGAGTTTTTCTGCTACCAAGACTTCTGGCCCCAAGAAAAAGCAAACATCTTCCAGCAAGGGTGATCAACTCATAATTACGGGAACATTAGGCATTAGAAAGATGTCCAGGCTTTCCCTGCTTGTCACCCAGAAGGCAGTCATCTCTCATCTTCTAAAGCCCACTACAGCCTCGAACTTCTGCAAACAGCAGTAAAAGCCCCTTCCATTCCTCAGTGAGGAGCATCCCTATCCCTCCTTGGATTCTGCACTTAGTGTGACTTCATGATGATGACACAGTCAGAGCAGCTTTTCCGAAGCCACTGCATCATTTCCCACCTTTAATTTGGGGCATGCAAGTATCCTCAGTTGGCCTTCCACTGTTGGGAGAGAATTCACAACCAGTTCTTCCCAGTTCAGTTACAGTCAAGGAAGCGAAACCAGAACAGACCCAAATTTTTACAATTGGGGTGTCTGGAACAGATAATTGGAATGGGAAAAATTACAAGTCAGAGTCCTGCTAGAAGCCTAATCTCCCTCTTAGAAAACAAGGACAGCATACCCATTGCAGAGCAACAAAATCTATTTTCCCCTTCAGATTTTGAGCAGAGCCAGAAACAATGCTGCCCAGCTTAAAGATGGTGACCAACGGTGTGTCACTCTCCAAAGTCCTGCCAATAATCCAACATCTCCCTAATCAGGCTCCTGAAACAGCTCTTTACACCTCTTCCAAGTCTCCCATTCCAGGACTTCGACCCATAATTTTTCCCCTTCTGGAGTACCCAAATTGCAAAAATTAGGGTCTCTTCCAGTTTCACTTCCTTTACCTGACTGAACCAGTTCGAAGCCCTGATTCACTTTTCACTTTTCTGAATGAAAATCTCAAGGCTTTCTTCATGCTGAACCCCTTGAGCGTTTGCATGCAAAACAACAATCGATGCTATTTAAAGCATCTGCCATATTCGTTGATTTTATCTACCATACTTCCTTCTAAGACAGTCTTATGCAGTGCAAATAATCCGAGAAGCTGGACTATATGAAGAAGAACAGAGCATCAGGATTGGAGGAAGACTCATTAACAACTTGAGATATGCAGATGACACAATCTTGCTTGCTGAAAGTGAAGAGGACTT
>NW_004444101.1:5838313-5843114 GCF_000243295.1 Trichechus manatus latirostris | reverse complement strand
CATGCCCCTTAGAAGCAAAGATGGTGAGACTACATCTCACATACTTTGGACATGTTGTCAGGAGGAATCAGTCCCTGGAGAAGTTCCCTCTGCTTAGTAAAGTAGAGGACCAGCGAAAAAGAGGAAGCCCCTCAACGAGATGCATTGACACAGTGGCTGCAACAATGGTCTCAGGCATACTAACAATTGTGAGGATGGTTCATGATCCGGCAGTGTTTCTTTCTGTTGTACACGGGGATGCTGAGTCAGAACTGACTCAACAGCACCTAACAACAACAAGATAGTCTTTGCATCCCACTGGCTTTTTAGCTATGTGTCTCCTGCAATCAAAATAAGAATAGAGGGATCATTCTGAACATTATACTTAGGAGCTTCCTGGTGAAGAATTTAATCAGAAACCCGGGGACTCTTTTCATTTCTTCAGTTGTTTCTAACTCTTAGCTCCTCTGCTAAGAATTAACACATCTCTTCATCTTCCTTCCATATCAGACTCCCAGCTTGCCTTCAGTCAGTCACTGCCGTGAAATCTTACAAGTTTTCAACTCTTATCTGCCGTCATCCCAGGATCACTAGCCAAGGCTGTGGCTGAAACAATAAACAACGTGACCTGTGGCTGGGACACACTCAGGTGCGGGCCACACGGTTCACAGCCTGACAGAGTTTAAACCCACCTCTTCCTGTGCCTTCCCTCATTTCCTACCTGTCTTGGTCTCCTGGGGCCACCATAACAAACTACCACAGGCCGAGGGGTTTAAAACAACAAGACTGATTCTCTCACAGTTCTGAAGGCCAAACCCAAACCCAAACCCAACCCATTGCCATCAAGTAGATTCCGACTCATGGCGACCCCATAGGACAGTGTAGAACTGCCCCATACTGTTTCCAGGGAGCACATGATGGATTTGAGCTGCCGACCTTTTGGTTAGCAGCTGTAGCTCTTAACCACTATGCCACCAGGGTTTCCTTCTGAAAATCAGAAGTCTGTAATCAGGTGTCGTCAGGACCATGCTTCCTCCGGAGGTTCTAGCAGAGAATCCTTCCTTGTCTCTTCCAGCTTCTGGTGGCTCCAGGTGTTTGTGGCCTTGTGGCTGCATCACTCCAATCTCTGCCTCTGTCTTCACATAGCCTTCTCCCTGTGTGTCTCTGTGTCTCCAATCTTTCTCCTTTTTTTATAAGAACACCAGGCATTGGATTTAAGGCCCACCCTAAGTCCAGGATGATTTTATCTCAAGATCATTCACTTAATCACATCTGCAAAGACTATTTCCAAATAAGTTCACATCTACTGATACTAGGGATTGGGACATGGACATATCTCTTGGGTGTTACCAGCCAGCCCACTGCACCTCCTGACTGTGACTATCACATCCTCCTGTCCCCTGCCTCAGACCCCACCATCCTCTCAAAGCTTGACGGGAAGTTCACATATCCATCACTCTTTTCCTCTCTGAATCCCAATTATTTCTTCCCACAGCACAGTTATACCTTTTGATTATGTTATATTCTTATGTTACCATGCCCAGTGTTTATATCTTCACCCTAGTGGTTTGCTGGTAAATGGTTAACAATCAGCTTCCTGGGAGCAGATCCTTGATTATAAGCCAATTCCAGCACCCGCTGCTCTTCCCGCACCCAGAACATAAACTCTTCTAGGAGCTGGGCTGGTTCCTCCAGCACTTCAACACTCGAGGGTCCACTGACAATATGCACCTGTTTTCCGACCTTCCATGCCCTCATCAGAGGCATTCTCCACCCACACATGTGCTTGGAGCATCTAACACAGGATCACGCTTGGGTGCTTGGATGCAACCTCCAGATACCATGCCTTCAATTCTTCTTTGAGTTCACTAATCCAGGAAATCGATATCTGTCATCTAGAAAAAACTGTTCAAACAATATGTCATGTTTAATTTGCTGGATATTTTCAGTGGAAATGGTTTTCAAGGCTAAAACCTAAACATAGACATTGCCTTGGTCCTTTGCTTATTTTTAGTTTACAGCAAATGTTACCATCTTGTGGAGAAGATAAATAAATTCAGTTCATTCAGCACATGGCATTTCTTCTCAAATACACTGGCACATAAGTATATTAGGTTCAATAAAGAATCCAGAGTTTAAAGTGAATCAATCCATCTTAGCTTTAAGCTTGGAGGTAGTTGGTGAGGGAATAGAGATTACCGGAACATCTTGGGAAAGGAAAAGTGATTTGAACCATGGGTGCTAATGAAGTGTGGTGATAGAGTCTCCTTTCCTCTGGGCACTGCACATCAAACATGAGTAGATGCAGGCCCCAAGCTGGGTGACCTTCACTATTATAAAGAGATGCCCCAAGGCCAGCATGAAGAGTTGTGTTTCTAGGGAAATCTTATAGACATTGAAATGTGGTATTGTGTTAAATGTAACAATATAAGTGGTTGTCATCTTAAAATAACTAAAGATCTCTCGATAAGTATGTGGCATACCTCAACATGTCAACATTTAATATAAAGAGAAAAAGGGAATATGGACTTGAATTTACATGCAGTCCTTCAAAAGCAAACTTGTCATGGCCAGCAGTTCAGGGAAACAGATGGGCCTTTGGTTTGTTTGTCTGTTTCCATGTTTCAATGTATGCAGTTAATAATTGATCCATCAGAGGAGAGACTTAACTGTAGAAACTGCTTTTGTGAATTTTATCAACTTCAATTAAATGCCAGATTGTATAAGCTCTTAAAAATTCTATTGGTCCACTCTGGGAATCTGACATTTAGGAAGGATATGGTATTTGGAATCCAAAGTGACATGTATATACCATATAAGCTATGTAGATGGTTTGATAAAAAGCAAATCGTTAGAATAGTAGTATAGTCAAAGGCACCCTTGTTGCTAACTCAAGCCAAACATCTAACAGACTCTTACTGATGTATTTTGACTCGTTCAAATAGTGGTGCTAGTGAAGAGTATTGAATATACTATGGGCTCCCAGAAAAAACACATATGTCTTAGACGAAGTACAGCCAGAATGCTCTTTAGAAGTGAGGATGGCAAGACATTGTCTAGCTTACTTAGGACAAGTTATCAGGAGGGACCAGTCCCTGAGAAGGACATCATGCTTGGTAAAGTAGAGCGTCAGCGAAAAAGAGGAAGACCTTCAACAAGATGGATTGACACAGTAACTGCAACAATGAGCTCAAACATACCTACTACTGTGAAGATGGCACTGGACCGGGCAACCTTTTATTCTGTTATACATAGGGTCACTATGCATTGGAGCCGACTCAGTGGCACCTAATAGCAACAATAGAAAGACTAGTAATGCTGAGAATAGTCTTTCAGAAATAGAAAGAAATCTCCGTGAGGAAGATTCTTTAGCACAGTACTTGATTGTTGTCATCTCTCCAGCTGACCAGCAGCTAAACACAAGGTGCTTCCACATCTTTTTGACTCCACCTCAGAGGAAGAAGAAAATGTTGGCTCAACTTTTATCACTTTCTCTGGAAACATGAACCCCCACGTCTTCCATACAGCAGGTGGAAAACACAAAAGACAAGAGAAATGACAACCCCACCAATCCCTTCAAGTTCTAACTCACCACTGGGGAGAACCACTCCTCAGAGATTATGTGGCCCGTGTTGAGAGGGGGTATGGCTCCGATCAAGGCCTTGGCACCAGCAACCAAAAGACTAATAAATCAATTGCTCTTTCAGGGTGACAAAACTGCCCGGAGTCCTCGGCCCAGCCTCAGCACTGCCCCATCTCAGCCCGACATCTCCAGCCCTCCCTTTCTGCTGACCTGTTCTGTTGAGCACAAGAGCTCCTCTAATAGCTCCCATAATGCCCTACCTCTTTTTCTCCTTTCTATCAAGTTTCCTGCTCATACCCCACTGGCCAGAACTCCATCACATGGCCAGCCCAGCTTCAGAAAGGCTGGGGACATAGTCTGGCTGTGTGTACCCTGAAAAAGGGAATGGGCATGAGAACAGTGAGCCAGTATGAACCCACCACAACATACAGGATTCAAGGCACAGCAGTGAATACAAAATTTCAATGACAATGATAGGAGAGAGAAGCAGATAACAGACTATCTTCATGAAGTGGACCAGGCTTAGGAGGACTTGGTCAGAAAGGAGCTAGCTGACCTTGAAGAACACAGGGATCTTGGAATGCTCAACATCAGGCACACCTGAGGAAAGGGGAAGATAGACTGGACAACAAGAGGATTTTGATTCTGAGTATGGGATGGTTAGTCCTTCTTTCAGTATACCTGACCACCAGGTTACTTCCCCTATGCAAAAATAAGGAAACTCATCTCTAAAGCTTAAGATGGGTAGAAGATAGAAGGTCTGTAGGTTCTGACATCTAGAGGACCCTCTGCCAATGCACAGATGTCCCCCACACAATCTTCCTAAAGTGAAGATCACCAATCAATGAGACCTACCTATAGACCCTGAGCAGCTTGAAATCTCCTCTCTCTTAAATATGAATGACATCCATGGGTCACAAGACATTTGAGGAGAGCCTCCAGAATGAGATGCATCAAAAGAAAGAAGCAGGAAAACTCACTCTGGGGAAAATGGAGTTGGGAAAAAAGAGCTACTGTGAATAACTCTTGAATGATTATTCTCATATCCAAGAAGATTATAGTGGGCTAAATTTAAAAAAAAAAAAAACATTGCCATCGAGTCGATTCTCACTCATAGTGACCCTACAGGACAGAGTAGAACTCCCCACAGGGTTATCAAGGAGTTGCTGGTGGATTCGAACTGCTGACCTTTTGGTTAGCAGCAGTAACTGTTAACTATGGTGCCACCAAGGCTCCAAT
>NW_004444101.1:5835420-5837370 GCF_000243295.1 Trichechus manatus latirostris | reverse complement strand
GTGGCAGAGCTGTAAACCAGGACTGTCCCAGGCAAATGGGGTGAAGCTCGCCATTCCCCTAGCAGGTTGGATTAGGAAATCCAACTAATCAGAAGTCTAGAAGGAGAACAAAGAAAACGGAAGAGAAAAATTATAGTAATAATGGTGGGTGACAATTTCAAAAAAAAGAATGACTGCTGTGGATTGAGTTGTGTCCCCTAAAAAGATATGTTGAAGTCCTAATCCCTGTACCTGTGAATGTGACCTTGTTTGAGAATACAGGTTTTCTTCTGTTATCAGTTAAATTAAACAAGTCATAGTGGAGCAGGATTAGTCCTAATCCTAATCCCTTTGAATGGTGTCTTGTAAAGGGGAGACCAGGCAAAGAAATAGGGTCACAGAGGGGGGCACCAGCATGTGAGGATTGTCTACAAGTCAAGGAATGCCAAGAAATGTCCGGGGCTACAGAAGCTGCAAGAGACAAGAAAGGGTCTTCCCCTAGAGCTGAGAGACGGAGAGCATAGCCCTGCCCATGCCCTGAATTTGGACTTCTGGCCTCCAGAGCTGTGAGAAGATCCATTTCTGTCCTTTAAAGACACCTGGTTTGTGGTATTTGTTATGGCGGCCCTCAGAGATAAGACAATGACTACATGATTCTCCAGATTACAAGGATGGGCTGAGTTATCAGTACATTCAGCATAAATGCACACACAGTCCAGGACGTCCTTGTGAGATTTCCTGCACCGGTACGGACGAGAGACAAGGAACCTAGAAGTGGAGGCAGTGAAAGGGGTGGGAGCAGGAACCACCCTGACCGCAGACACCCACCCCCACCCCCGTTAGGACTCTCATGGCCAGAACATGATGCAACAGCTTTTATAGATCCTGAGGAAAGCTACTCTGATGTAGAACTCTACACCCCCACAATCTATCACAGTCATGTGTGAAGGGCAGAAAAGATACTTCAAATCTACAAGAACTCATGTCATTTCCATCCTAGATTCTTAGAGGAAGTTATGCGAGGATGTGGAACTGCGAACACAGGAGACTAACTCAGGAAAAGGGAGACGAGGGCTTAGAGAGCAGGGCAGGGGCATGCTCTTCAGAATGAAGCAGGACAGACAGGCACAGAAGGACAGTTCCCAGGAAGGTGAGAGACTCAGCACAAACCCTGAGAGTGGGGAAGGATTGAGGATGAAATAAAACCCAAAGGAAAAATAAAGGTCAGCAGAAACCCCAGGAAAGCTATGGGATATAGAAATATAACCCTATCAGACTACGTAGCTCTTTTTGGGTCAATATTGAGGTCAAAACAATGTAAACACCATGAGCTGATTTTTAGCTGTTAGAATGAACTGTAAGGCAAAGCGTCGAGGACTTAATTGCGGACAGAGACTAGCAGGCAAATGCTGTGGCTCTGACAATGTGAAAGTGAAAATGGAGTTGACAGAACCTGGGAGGCTGACATGGGGAGGAGACACAAAAGGGTAGCCAGGCTGTCTGTCTCCTGCTTCTGGCCAGCAGGACTCACCGACAGTGCCCACGGGTGAGAAAACCAGAAGGAAGGGCAGAGGCACTTTAGATAAAGTTACCAAGGTAGGCAAAGATATAAACATCATGACCATTTCAGCACATAGCTCAGAGCTCGGAAACCAGTACAGGAGAACAGCGAGAACTTCAGGGAGAATCCATCTCTAACTTTAGTGAAGGTGCTAAGATACACTCCTCAGAAACGCAGGAAGCAAATGGGCAAACACATACAGTTATGGGAGATGGTTGTTGGATTCCTCTTGGGGAAGTGGGATGGATTGAATTGTTGGCCCAAAAAGAGACGTTGAAGTCCTAGCCCCTGCGCCTGTGAGTGTGACCTTGTTTGGAAAAGGAGTCTTCTTTTGTTCAGTTAACAAAGTCATACTGGAGTAGGGTGGATCCTAATCCTAACCCTTCTGAGTGACCTCTTAGAAGAAAAGA
>NW_004444101.1:5833101-5834038 GCF_000243295.1 Trichechus manatus latirostris | reverse complement strand
GAATTTCTGTTCCTTAAAGCCACCTGCTTTGTGGTCTTTGTTACAGAAGCCCCAGAACACTGAGACAGGACATCTGCCCCAGTCTTTTGCCCATGTTCCTTTGGGCGGGCTGGATTTTTCTCGTGGTTTACAGAAGTGATTTATATGTTGTGAGGGAAGTGCCTTGCTGCTATTACATTTTCCAACACCCACTCTCACTCTGTGGCTTATATTTTCGCTCTCTAAATAGTGTCTTCCGATAGCAGAAGTTTTTCAATTTAATACAGCCCAATCTATCATTTTTCTGTTACACTCAGTGGTTTCTGGGTCCACTTTAATCAACTGTTGCTGATCCCAATGTCTCCAGTGGTTTCCTGTAACAGCCTGGCCTGATCCCTGACTGATGTTCCCTCCTGTTTTATGACCACAGGCATGTTTACAAACCTCCCAGCCTGCTGCCCCGGGATGGTCCCTCCCTGCAGTAACACGATGCTCCTCTCAGCTAAACCACAGAAGGGTGCAGAACTCTTCGGAGGTTAGAACAATGCAGACCCCTTGCTTGGGAGCCCAGAATGGAATGCAAACAGACTAAACACAAGAAGGGTGCGTGGGATTCTGAACACTGTGGAGTCCATCATGCTCATCCATGGTGCCGTGAGGTGTGGGTGGGGACATGTGGAGGGTGGACTCAGTCACCACAGCTGGCTGCACAGTGGGCAGTTGGCCCCCCCATGTCCCCTCAGACCCCCTTCCTGTGTGTTGCCTCCCCACATTCTGGCGTCCTCTCTTCCGGCCAGCCCTCTGCTGTTCCCTGGCTGCTTTGCTCCACCTGCACACAGCCAGAGAGCCTGGAGTCCCCAACCAACCCCCACCCCACAGGCCCCTGACTAGCGATTAAGGGATCTGGGGAAGGCCCGCCACTCCCTCGCCCCAGATGGACCACACTGAGGCAGCTTAT
>NW_004444101.1:5830196-5832125 GCF_000243295.1 Trichechus manatus latirostris | reverse complement strand
GCCTCAGTGCACAGAGCTGGTGTCAGACACAGTTTATGATCACGTTTTAAAAATAATATTCAATAAGCACATTTTACAGTCCAATTACTCTAAATGCAAGGAGATGAAAGTCTTTCCTTTGGGTGCAAATACAATTTATTATTTCCTTACAGATAAATCCTCAGATATAAAACTTGAAAGGTTTTAATGTTTTCTTATTTCATTCGTTTAGAAAAGAAAGGAGAAAAGATAATCACTGACGATAAAGCATTTTCTGTTTGTGAGCACATGGCTCACAGATCACAGCCTTGAGTGGCCTTACTTTCCAATATCACTGCTGCAAAACATATCTATGGCTTCTGATATACATGCAATCTTCCATTTAGATTGTAGAGAAACTCAGCTTAGAATAACAGCAGGGGTTTGATTTTCTGAATAGAAACTGTATAACCCAGCTAAGAACTCTCCTCATAACCTTTGGGACAGAGATTTGCGGCAATGTTGCAAATCACCCCTGCATCCCTACCTTTGAGGTTGCTACAATGTTGCAATTCACCCCAGCATACCCACCTTCAAGGATCTGTTTGCAAAGAATTCTTCCCGTTGTAATTACGATATTTTATAGAATGGGAGCCACTTGAAATGAGTCACATTTAGTAGTCATTTTAAGGAGCATGTTCTAAACATGCTAACCTATACTACAGCACACTCATTTATTAAATAATTTTACCAAGTGCACATGCGTACATATTCTTGTAGTTCGCGTGTGTCTTTGTGTTCTTTGAGGGGTCCCATTAAACTAAAGTGACAAGGAGAACTCCAACCCTGAGTTGTCATAACATCGCCACCTCTGGTGAAATCAGAAATCCCTGGTCAGTCGTTAAGCTCCATGCAATGAAAAGCCACCACCCATGTTTTTAAGCCTATGGACTGATACACTAAGTAGCCAGGCACCAATTCCATCGGCAACTGCCTCTGTGAGTGTGACTGGAGTCCAAAGGTCCAGACATTAAACATCTGGGATAAAGGCCAGCTCTTTGGAGTTCATGCCCAGGCTCCGTTCCCTGACATCGTGTTGGAAGGAAGAATGGGGACAGCACCTTGCAGTTTGTTTACTAATATGTCCACTCTTCCTCAGCTTGTGTCTGAAAAAGGAAAAAGTTAGGCTGCTGGAGGGTGGGTGGGGACCCTGACCGTGAAGCCCCATTCTGGAGGACTGTACTCATCGCTCATGAGCAGCCGCTCTGCACCGCAGTGGCCCCACTATGATCGACGAATCCCCTACTGAGTGTGAGCCCGACAAGGGGCACGTCACGGCTGGCCGCCACAGGGAGTAGCTGGGCTCGCCCAACACCGTCTCTGGGACCCTTCAGCGCCTGTGGCTGGGCTCTAGACAGCCCAAGTCTACAGCCACCCTGCATCTCTGTCAAATCTACCCAATTGAGCAGGAGGCCCTGTGGTAGATCTACTTGGACTCGTAAGTGTCTGCTGCAAGTAGACTGGCTCCTGGTCCCCAAAAGTGTCAGAGGTCCTCAACCACACTGAGCTGGGGGGCCATGTCCAGCAAAGGCACATTTAGGGTGCCCTGCAGGGAGGGGGCCACCAGAAGATCTTGGTGGATGTTCCCTCTTTGGGAACCTGACCTGTGTCCCTGGAGGTCAGGGCAGGGGACATGAGGAGGTAGCTGGTCTGGCCCCACCCAAGGGCTCTACCTCAGGAAGCTGCAAGCAATGAGGGTACAGGCTCTCAGTGGTCCAGGCCACGGCTACACATACCTCATGCAGTGACACATGGCCTGGCTGTGACGGGGGTGGGTGTGTCTGTCCTTGTCATGGGCCGTCACCTCCCTCCTTCGCCAGGGCCAGCAGTCGGCAATGGCCAAGGGCTCAGAGGTCACAATCACCAGGAGTAAGTGTGGTCCAGGGTGACTGTCCCCACCTACCTCATTCA
>NW_004444101.1:5824282-5825777 GCF_000243295.1 Trichechus manatus latirostris | reverse complement strand
TACCTCCCCAGCTCATAGGTGCTTGATGCATATGAGTTTTTAATTTCTGTTAAAAAGAAAAAAATCAACCATTTTCCTTTTGTGATTTCGTTCTTTGCTTTTTGACTTACAAACTCCATCCCCATCCTGAGGCGCGTTCTCCATCTAATTCTCTCGGGGGTTTATTTTCACAGTTTATCTGTGACTAGACTAATTTAGAAAGCTGTGGGAGGAGTGGGGGTGTGGTCTGCCATGTTTAAGTGTGAATCAACTGTCCCCTGTGTGGAGACCTTACTTCCTTCCGCGGCTGTCTGTGCTGTTCTCCCCGTTACCGCACAGCTTACCTTCTGGGGGTTTCCAGTGTGCTCCGCTACCTGGCTCACCTGCCGCGCAGACGCTCCACACCAGTCACTGAGCATCGATTCGTGGGGAGACTCTCCTCTGATCTCCAGAGCCCCCTGGCCCGCACCTGCCTTGGCACACTCCGGAGAGGGGTAGGTGGATTTGGAGAGGGGTGTCTGGGGGCACCTGGGGGCGCTTAGGTGGACTGGTGGCAGCCAGGGCCAGGGACACGGCAAGCGCGCCTGGGAGACTGTGTGAGGCCACGAGAGGAAGGGATGCGGGATTCTGCCGGGAAGGGCTAGGGACCCCATCATGGGGACCCTCGCCAGGGATGTAAGGAGAGAGAAGGGGCCAGGGACACAGGGCTGCAAAGAGCAGGCTGGTCTTCGTGCCAGGATCAGCCAGGGGACCACAGTCACACCCCACTCCCAGGGGGGCACAGCGCTACTAGGACCCCATCCCCAGGGAGGGGCAGTCACCTCCCTCCCATGAGAATCCAAAGCAGGCTATTCCACAGAGGCTGCCTGTGGTCTCAAAAGGACTGCAAAAAGTTAGCATCTGGGGCAGAGGTGCCCCAAACCCATTGCCATCAAGTTGATTCTGACTCATAGCAACCCTACAGGACAGAGTAAAACTGCCCTGTCAGGTTTCCTAGGCTGTAATCTTTAAGCAAGCAGATTGCCACATCTTTCTCCTGACAGAGAGGCTGGTGGATTCTAACTGCTGACATTTCAGTTAGAGCTGAGAGCTTAACCACTGTGCTACCAGAGCTCCTTCAAAGGTGCCCAGCCCTGGTAATTCAGGAAAAAACTCCATAGTGAACCCTGAACCTTGAAGCAGGTGTGGGCGATGCCCGTTGCCCCAGGTCTCAGCAAGAAGGAACACCCAGCCAAGTCCTTTCTTATCAAGGTCCAAACAGGAGGTGGGGGAGGAAAGGTTGTAAAGAATATTGAATATACCATGGACTTCCAGAAAAACAAACAAATCTGTCTTGGAAGAAGTACAGTCAGAATGCTCTTTAGAGGCAAGGATGATTTTCCACCTGATTAGTATTTTTTAAAAAAGAAAAAACTTTGAATGATTGAGACCACATGAGTTTTCATGATATGGATTCAGGAAAATTCTCCCTTGTCTTTATTTAATGTCTCGTGAGATGTCCCCGAGATGAGCAGGC
>NW_004444101.1:5820562-5823458 GCF_000243295.1 Trichechus manatus latirostris | reverse complement strand
CTTTGGACGTGTTATCAGGAGGGACCAGTCCCTGGAGAAGGACATCATGCTGGTAAAGTAAAGGGTCAGTGAAAAAGAGGAAGACCCTCAAGGAGATGGATTGACACAGTGACTGGAACAATGGGCTCAAACATAGCAATGATCGTGAAGATGGCACAGGACTGGGCAGGGTTTCGTTCTGTTGTATGTAAGGTTGCTGTGAGTCAGAACTGACCCAACGGCACCTAACAACAACAAATTTTCCCAGACGAACTTCATTGTTCAAAAGAAAAACCAGTTGTCTAGTTGACCCTGACTCCCAGCAACCCCCTGTATCAGAGTAGAACTGTGATCCACAGGGTTTTCAGTGGTTGATTTTTCAGAAATAGATTGCCAGGCATTCCTTCTGAGGTGCCTCTGGATGGACTCAACCTAACATCCAGTAAGCAGCCAAGAGTGTTCATCATTTGTACCACCCAGGGACTCCTGGTTCACTCCAAAACCCCCTTTACATTTTCGTTTGAGTCGTTTTTAAGTGTATAAGTTATTTTTTCAAGTTATTTACAACAGAGTGGGTGGTGAAAACTGTACCGTTGGCAAGTCATCTCATCTGGGACACAGAGGCCTCCTCGAGTCTTTCCTGAGCCTTTTGGGGAAACATGGCTCCTTCCTCCGTGAGGTTTTGCATGTCATGTCGGGCCTTTGCCACCACGCTTTTCAACTGAATACTGCTAAAACAAAGGATATATTTCCTTAGAAGTGAGGATGGTGAGACGCTCACATACTAGAAAAGGACATCATATCTGGTAAAGTAGAGGGTCAACGAAAATGAGAGAAACCCTCAGTGAGACAGATTGACACAATAGCTGCAACAATGGACTCAAACATACCAACAATCATGACGGCACAGGAGTGGGCAACACTTCATTCTGTTGTGCATAAGGCCGCCATGAGTCAGAGCCAGTCTGAGGGCAACTAACAACAACAATGTATGTAACAAATCATGACCAAGGGGGATTCATACCAGGAATGCAAGGGTGGTTCAACATGAGAAAATCAATCAATGTGCAATTCACCAGATAAATAAAACAAAGAAAAAGAACCACATAATCATCTCAATTAATGCAGAAAAGGCTTTTGATAAAATCCAACATCCTTTCCTGATTAAAAAAACTCTTAACAAAATAGGAATAGAAGGGAAATTCCTCAACATAATTAAGGGCATATAGGCAAAACCAAAAGCTAACGTTATTCTCAGTGGAGAAAGACTGAGAGCCTTCCTCTTGAGAAGAGGAATGAGACAAGGGTGCCCACTGTCCCCACTCCTATTCAGTATTGTAGTGGAAGTCCTAGGCAGAGCAATGAGGCAAGAACACGAAATAAAACGCATTGAAATTGGAAAGGAAGAAGTAAAATTATCTGTATTCACAAATGACATGATCCTATACATGTTGTTGTTGTTGTTAGGTGCTGTCGAGTTGGTTACTTTCTTTGGAATGGGCACAAATATGGATCTCTTCCAGTCAGTTGGCCAGGTAGCTGTCTTCCAAATTTCTTGGCATAGACGGGTGAGCACTTCCAGCACTGCATCCATTTGTTGAAACATCTCGATTGGCATTCCTTCAATTCCTGGAGCCTTGTTTTTCACTAATGGCTTCAGTGCAACTTGGACCTCTTCCTTCAGTACCATTGGTTCTTGATCACATGTTACCTCTTGAAATGGTTGAACATCTACCAATTATTTTTGGTATAGTGACTCTGTGTATTCTTTCCATCTTCTTTTGATGCTTCCCGCATCATTTAATATTTTCCCCAGAAAATCCTTCAGTATTGTAACTTGAGGCTTGAATTGTTTCTTCAGTTCTTTCAGCTTGAGAAATGCCTAGCGTGTTCTTCCTTTTTGGTATTCTAACTCCAGGTCTTTGTACATGTCATTGTAATACTTTACTTTGTCTTCTTGAGCCACTCTTTGAAATCTTTTGTTCAGCTCTTTTACTTCATCATTTCTTCCTTTCGCTTTAGCTACTCTATGTTCAAGAGCAACGTTCAGAGTCTCTTTTGACATCCATTTTGGTCTTTTCTTTCTTTCCTGTCTTTTTAATGACCTCTTTCTAGCTTCATGTATGATGTCCTTGATGTCATTCCACAACTTGTCTGGTCTTCAGTCATTAGTATTCAATGACCGAATCTATTCTTGAAATGGTTTCTAAATTCAGGTGAGATATGCTCAAGGTCGTACTTTGGTTTTCATGGACTTGTTCTAACTTTCTTCAGCTTCACCTTGAACTTGCATATGAGCAATTGATGGTCTGACCCTCAGTCAGCACCTGGCCTTGTTCTGACTGATGATATTGAGCTTTTCCATCGTCTCTTTCCACAGACGTAGACGATTTGATTCCTGTGTATTCCATCTGAGTGTGTATATATCTGTATAAAAAAAAAAAAAAAACTGTTGCCATCGAGTTGATTCCAACTCATAGTGACCCTGTAGGACAGAGTACAACTGCCCCATAGGGTTTTCAAGGAGCAGTTGGTGGATTCGAACTGCTGAACTTTTGGTGTGTATACATACGTATGTCTATGTACAGATGTGTGTATACATATCTCTATGTATGTGTATGTTGTTGTTGTTAGGTGCTGTCAAGTCTTCTCTGACTCACAGCGACTCCATGTACAACAGAATGAAACACTGCCTGGTCCTATGCCATTCTCATGGTTGTTGTTATGCTTGAGCCCATTGTTGCAGCCACTGCCAATCCATCTTGTTGAGGCTCTTCCTCATTTTCACTGACCCTCTAGTTTACAAAGCATGATGTCCTTTTCCAGGGACTGACCCCTGCTTATAACATGTCCAAAGTATATGAGACAAAGTCTCGCCATCCTTGCCTCTAAAGAGCATTCTGACTGTACTTCTTCC
>NW_004444101.1:5817816-5819617 GCF_000243295.1 Trichechus manatus latirostris | reverse complement strand
ATAAGAGAGAGACACAGAGAGACAGACCTAGGGAAGATGGTCATGTGAAGACAAAGGCAGAGACTGAAGTGATGCAGCTACAAGCCAAGGAATGCCAGGGATCATCTGCCATCATCAGAAGCTGGGAGAGAGGCATGGAACAGACCCTCCCTCAGAGCCTCAGAAGGAATCAGCCTTGCTGACATCTTGATTTTGACTTCTGGCTCCAGAACTATGAGAAAATAAGTTTCCTAATTCGTAGTTATTTGTTACAGCAGCCCTAGCAAACTAATATAATTCTTAAAATGGCTCCTCAATTGTATTCAAATTATGCATTTATCTGAAGATTTCAATTTGAACACTGAGACCTTGAAGTCTTAAACACTTAACCATGGCTGTCTTCAATATCGTTTTTTATTTTCTATGTAATTGAAATATTCCATAAGAAACAAAGTGCATTAATGTTAACTACAGACTGGCCCAGTAAATACATGAATGAGGTGTCTAAAAATATGGGGTTTGAAGAATCCAATGTTTATGGTACAGCTTATTAAAAATGGGCAGCCCTTCTGATTCATTTTCGATAATCCACACTCACGTTGCTGACTTCCCACACATTGACTTACGTGTGAGCTGCAATATACAGAGGTCGGTGCCCAGAGCATCTTACAAGCACTGTCCAGACTCAACTCCTTGAATCCTGCCACACAGACCCTGCCCAGAGGACATCTTGTTCAGCTTGGTTTGTTCCTGCTCTCCTCTCCTCAGCCAGTTGAAATCCCACCATCTACAGAGCTGAGAGAGAGCAAGACAGGGACAGGGACAGAGAGAGAAAGCAGAGCAACAGAGAGAGGCAGAGATAGAGAGAGACAGAGAAAGACAAAGAGAGAAAGGAGAAAGAGGGTGAGAGAGACAGAGAGATAGAGAGTCAGAGAGAGAGAGAGAGACAAGGACAGAGAGAGAAAACAGTAACAGGGAGAGACAGAGAGAGACACAGAGAGAGACAGAGAGAGAGAAGGACAAAGAGAAAAAACAGTAACAGAGAGAGACAGGGACAGAGAAAGACAGACTGAGCGACAGAGAATCTAACCAACACAGAGTATAAAAACAAAAAGAAGTGGGGAGCTAGGGAAGAAATTGGTTTCCTGTGCGAAGTGGAGAATGAGAGCGAGGAGGAGAGGGGGCTTTGAAGAGTGTACGTATACAGAACATGGATTTAAAATCCACCATTATTAAAAATTAGACCTCAAAACAATAACATCTCATATATTTGAAATTTAGTCGACACTTGCCCTCCTCTCGAGGACAGGATTTAGAAGCCTGATCCTCTACGGGAGTTAAGTGTGACAAAGCATGTCTGAGAAAGGCATCCTCCAGCCCTTCTCCCTCCACAGGCTTTCTGCAAACACTCACGGCTCCTGCAGCCACGTTACCTAGGATACCAGCCCTTCTAAAACAACATCCTCTGATCCTTTTCCCCTTAACAATCACTGGATTGCCTCCCCTACTACATTTTCTGTAGAAAAGTTCCCTTTCTGATCTCTTAGGAGCTGAATGCCCACTGGCACAATAATCCCAGCACTCTTGTAAAGAATGTTGTAAGGCACTTGGGACCACTCTATCAGTTAACTCGATTAGTCCAGGAAATCTTCACTTGGTATAAATAAGAGGTCTTGCTTGAGTTACTGACCCACCAGGAAGATCAGTTTCACCTACCATACTTTTCAGCACCAGCATCTTCACTGCTGGGGAGAAACCTTTGTGTGCGTCTTTGGTGGAAGAAACCAGATGTAACAGGGTCAGGAGAAGAGAAGGCAGGGAG
>NW_004444101.1:5788086-5815792 GCF_000243295.1 Trichechus manatus latirostris | reverse complement strand
TGGTTTTTCTCTGGATTGACTGCAGGAAACAGTGGTGAGGATCGTGGTTTTTCTCTGGATTAACTGTAGGAAACAGTGGTGAGGATCGTGGTTTTTTCTCTGGATTAACTGCAGGAAACAGTGGTGAGGATCGTGGTTTTTCTCTGGATTAACTGTAGGAAACAGTGGTGAGGATCCTGGTTTTTCTCTGGATTAACTGTAGGAAACAGTGGTGAGGATCGTGGTTTTTCTCTGGATTAACTGTAGGAAACAGTGGTGGGGATAATGACTGTTTCAGATTCCTCTGGACCCACCCATGTGGGAAGAACGGATCTGAGCACTGGTAACAAGCTTAGTGTAATAACGATAAAGTCCAGTGTATGTGTGTGTAGCCAATGTGAAGGGCAGTTCTGGCCACAGGTGCTCGCTGTCCCTAATCCCCCTCCAGGTCCGGGCAGGAGCCTCAGAGAGGAGCACCCCCCTCGAACAAAGTGACGGCACATGGACCACCTAGAGCTGATGCAGCTTCCACCGCTGCCAGGTGTTCACATCACCCAAAGCAAACGTCGGGACGCCCCCCACAGGCCCCACACAGTCTCTGTCTCATCAGAGCCATGTGCCCCCACAGACTCCACACAGGCTCCATCCTGTCAGAGCTCCCCACAGACCCCACATAAGCTCCATCCCATCAGAGCCTCCTTGAGCCCCATAGCTCTCCCTTCTGAGGGGCTTTAGTTTCCCTAAAAGTGGAGGATTATTGCCCCTAAGGCTGACTCTTAAGAGTCAAGGTGCTTCTCTCGGCCTGGCAGCTGCTGTGGTCAGCTCTAGCTGACCAGTGGAAGGTAATTCTATTTTCCTTTCTTGTCAAAGCATTATCTATGCACAATTGTCTATGCTCTTCACCTCCCAAAACAAGGTAGTGCAAACATAAATTTAAGAAACCCTCCATGCAGAAGGCGTCCCTGGGTGACGCAGATGGTAACATGCTCAGCTGCTAACAAAATGGTTAGAGGTTTGAGTCTACCCAGAGGTACCTTGGAAGAAAGGCCTGGTGATCTACTTCTGAAAAACCAACCATTGAAAACCCTATGGAGCACAGTTCTACTCCTACACACATGGGGTGCTCGTGAGTTGGAACCCACTCGACGCCAGGTCAGAAAATTTGGTGCAACAGGGGCCAGGAGGGACAGGGAAAATGAACCTAGTTCAGGTCAGTAAGTGCGTATTGTGGAAACAAGCAGAGACAAAATCAAGCATCAGCTGCCGCAAACTCTCCTGAGACATGCCTTCCTCCTCCTGGAATCCTGGCCCAGGTCGTCACGGAGCGCCCCTCCGTGCTGAGCCCACGCTCCTCCTGCTGCTGTCCTCGCCCCCACCTGCTCCCGCGGATGACGTAAGCAGGCCTCCCTGGGGACCGCAGGGCGGAACATGAGGCCAGCCAGCCGCAGCTCGGCCCTTCCCGGGTTGCAGTGGGGACACATCCACCGTGGACTGCCCACGTGGACTAAAACTCTAAAAGAAAGGGCAGCATTTGCTTGAACTCTGCGCCACTGCACCTCTTTATAGTGAAGCAGAGTCCGCAGTCAGTGCCCAGGTGGCGCTCAGCTGCTAACTGGAGGGTCGGGGGTTCATACCCACCCAGCAGCTCCTCGGGGGAAAGACCTGGTGGTCTGCTCCCGTGAAGGTTACAGCCTAAGAAACCCTAGGGGGCAGTTCTCCTCTATCACGTGGGATCCCTATCAGTCGGAATTGACTGACGGCCCCTAACTACAACAGGTAAGTGGCACAAAGCCATGTGTGAACCCCAACTTTGCCACACAAAGTATGGTCTGCGGTTGGCATAGCCTGGGTGTTTGTTAAAATGCACAGTCCCAGGCCCCGTCCCAGACTTCCCAGATCTGAATCTGGCCTTTAACACGTGTCTGTGCTAAGGCAGAGGCCCGACTCAGAGCAGAGCACCAATGATGGACCCCCAGCAGTGCACCAAATACAGAAAGAAGCAAGCCTCCCGGGTGGACATAGAGGTAAAAGGGAGTTCCAGCCTCCACAACTGTGGCACAAAGGCCAGTCGGATGTTCCCGTGACATCGGGGGGGAGTCACTTCAGGTCCAGTGGGTTTGCTGTATCCTGGGGACACCACCTACACCCCGCATTCACATCCACCGTTTCTTACATCCACACCCTTTGTTCCAAGGGCCAAGAGATACGAGACTGTGATTAGATTAGTCAAATTGATCATTCTCATGCCCCAGAAGCTCAAATCCCAGAACCTGTGGTTGATAGGTTGAAATTGCCAATTTCATACAAAAGATAGCATATCAGGCCTAACCCCAGGCACTGCAAAAATGAGGAACACGGGGTAAATTGCCAACACAGGCGTCTGGTTTTATTGACATAACAGCTGAATTGTAAAGGCAGAGGGCTCTTGGACTTACGAGCACTTTTCACCCAGCCCGCAAGGAGGAGCCAGGGTCAAACTGACTTCTCTGTCATCTAAAAATCGCGTAGCGTTCCTTGGGGGTCACAAGCGATGCTTTTCTCCATCTATTCTACATTTCTTCAAAGACATGGAGGATGGAAACACACCAGCCAAAGACTGGCATCACTTTCTGCTGTCATGCATGTTTAGAAGGAGACCCGCACTCACGTTAATTGGTGTAAAGGACCCACACGACGGAATGGCTGGCGTTCCCCTGGACACAGCGGCCTCAATTTCTCTTGCAGCATAACCGTGCCAGCTTGTGCACTAAAATCAACAAGCAGATGGCACTGCCATCCTGGGTCATCCGAAGGACACACAGAAATAAGTCCAGACGTTTGTAATAACCCATTCCAAGGTACTGACTGAACGAGGAAAGTCCTCGGGGCAGAAATGATAGCTGGCCACAGAAGCTTCATGGACAAGTATTTTAAGCTTTGACCTTCAACAAAAATAAAGAATGAAGCCAGAAGTAATTTCTTAGGGCACAGAGGAAAGGACTTCCACTCAAAGATCTGAGTACAGGCTGACCTGGAAAAGTCCCACCAGCACGTGCGTGAAATACAGAGAAGCAGCAACCCTCTCCAGTGAAAACAGAGGTAAAAAGAAGTTAGAGCTCCAAGAGGTGCAGGACAAACTAAGTTCTGCATTCAGACGACACCAAAATGCATGTGCCAGAGACCCAGCATGGCCATTTGTAAGTAATGCCCCCTTCACCCAGTGCCTTCCTTGGACAAACACTCATCACCCACACCCTCGAAAGTCCATTAAGTGATTAGAGGAGCTGCAGCCCCCTCCACTGCTCAGAAACTCACAGCAACGCCTCAGCACATGCAGACTCACCCTACTCCAGCTTCTGCCAGGCTCCAGCTTGGGTCCACTGCCCTTTCACCAACAGCCAGCCACCAGCTTGGTACTGTGTTCTAGAGAAAAGAGGTGAGAGCTGTCATTAGAATCTCAAAATGAGTTTTGGACCCCAAAGAGAGGAAGCTCAGGCTACTCTGGGTTGTGTTTCTGGGTTGAAGCAGACACAGGGAATTGAAGGTGGGGAGTCCTTCATGCTCCTCCTTCTGCCCTGTGTCCTCCTGGTCTCCCGGTGTCGGGCTGCCGGCCAGGCTGGAGAGACTGAAAAAGCCCCCGTGACCCTCCTTGTCCCCTCACCTCCTTCCCAGCTTCTGCTTCCTCTCCCTCACCCCCTCCCTCTTTGCCGTGATTTAATCGCTTATTGATATCCCTGCATGTTATGAAATTTCTGGAGCAGGCAGTAAAGTGGGCTTAATTCTCAAGGTAAGCAGATCATCATTTCTTTTCATGGGTTTATGAGAATCCACACAGGCAGAACAGCAGTTTGAAAAGAGCACAGAGAAGTAACCTCCAGTTTTGTTATTTCAAGTGTGATAAGTAAAACATTTGAAAAAAGGCACAGTTGCCAATATCCTGGGGCCTCTTTTGTGATTAATTAAATTTCCAATGTATAATCCCCCTGTCTTTGTATAGCTGTAATTTTAATCAAATATTTACACTACAGCATGGCTACTTTGGCCATTGTTCATGCAGCTCACAAATACATGTTGTCTAGGAGTTATGCTGTGTGAACAGGACGGTAATAATACATTCCCAGAAAGAATCTTCCTCGCTATTACCAGCAGAGAGATGACAACAACAACATTCAGTCTCGATCTCACGATTGGAGAAACTGTGCCGGAGACAGACCGCTTTATCGGGCATGCCAACGGCGCAGGTGAGTTAGAAGTTGTCTTAGTCATCTAGTGCTGCTGTAACAGAAATAGCACAAGTGGATGGCTTTAACAAAGAGAAATTTATTCTCTCACAGTTTAGGAGGCTAGAAGTCCAAATTCAGGATGCCAGCTCCAGGGGAAGGCTTTCTCTCTCTGTCAGCTCTGGGGGAAGGTCCTTGTCCTCAATCTTCCCTGGTCTAGGAGCTTCTCAGCACAAGGACCCTGGGTCTAAAGGATCTGCTCCTCTGCTGGTTCTTCATTCTTGGCGGTAGGTCTCTCTTCTCTCTACTCAATTCTCTCTTTTATACCTCAAAAGAGATTGACTCAAGATATAACCCAGTCCTGTAGGTTGAGTCCTGCCTCATTAACTTAACTACCTCTAATTCTGCCTCATTAACATCACAAAAGTTAGGATTTACAACACATAGGATAATCAAATCAGATGACAAAATGGTGGACAATCAGACAATACTGGGAATTATGACCAAGCCAAGTTAACACATATTTGGGAGACACAATCCAACCTACATCAGAAGTCATCACACAAATGTTCCAAATGCAGGGCCTCATTCACAAAATCCATCAATAAAATAGCGACATGTTCTTGGATATTCAAAGTTTTCTTCCGCACTTCTAAGTAGCTGCCTCTAGGAATAAGCCAATGGTCGTATCTGTGCCTTTGCAGTATAATCCCAAAGTGCCAAAATGAAATCACACTGGAGACATCGCTGTCCAGCTTGAGAAGAAGACTGACATTTATTCTGTGTGCCCTGTCACCCATCAGTGCCAGAGCTGGTCTGCAGACAGGGTTTGGTCGATGTTATTCATCCGTTAGCCAGACAAGCCCGGAGACCCAGCGACCTTATACAGAACAGACGTGTGTGTGTGTGTGTGTGTGTGTGTGTGTATCTTAACTGTAAACTCAAGCAGTTTTACTGAAAAATAACCCCATAAATATTAAACTCTGAACTATCTGAATTATCCCCAGATTTGTGTTGTAATGCATATCATAATTTATATGATTGTATAAACACTTTTTATATTATTTTATTATTTACCATCACTTAATGCACTGAGATAGTCTATGTGGTTTTTCACTGCAATTGCGATTAGGACTTTAACTACGTTCACACATTTTATTCACACACTCCATTCACTAGGTCCTTCTCCCTCCTTATCTTACTATACATAGATCTACTGTGAGTATTTTGTAGGGATTCCTTTTTTCCCCTTAGTTATCTAGTGCTGCTATAACAGAAATACCACAAGTGGGTGGCTTTAAGAACAGAAATTTATTTTCTCACAGTTAGGAGGCTAGAAGTCCAAATTCAGGGTGCCAGCTCTAGGAGAAGGCTTTCTCTCTCTGTTGGCTCTGGAGGAAAGTCTTTGTCTCTTTGAGCTTCTGCTCCTGGGTGATCTTCACGTGGTATGTCATCTCTCTTCCCTCGTCACTGCTTGCTTGCTTGTTTAATCTCATATCTCAAAAGAGATTGACTCAAAACATACCCGACACTAATCCTGTCTCATTAACATAATAGAGACAACCCGTTCCCAAATGGGATTATAACCACAGCTATAGAGGTTAGGATTTACCACACATATTTTAGGGAGACACAGTTCAATCCATAGCATCCCTTAGAGCTATTCTCTTACACTATATTCCCAGCAATAAACAAAGTGCATAGGAATATGTGAACGTATCTTGAACTCAAATGAAATACTAAATTCCAAAGCACTTTATTAATAGTAAACCATCACTACTGCTAGTCTGCAGAACTTTTTAGGAAAGAAAATAAATATATTCTTTCAAACTTTTTCACAGAATAATTTCATATTTTGCATATTTTGACTTTTTTCTTTTTTTCTTTATATAAATTTTTTTATTGTACTTTAGATGAAGGTTTACAAAACAAATAGTTTCTCATTAAACAGTCAGTACACACATCGTTTTATGACATTGGTTAACAACCCCATGACATGTCAACACTCTCCCTTCTCAACTTTGGAGGGCCTTTTTTTTTTTGGTGAAAATATGCATGGCCAAAGTTACACCATTTCAAAAGTTTCTACATGTACAATTTAGTGACATCGATTACATTCTTCCAGTTGTGCTGCTATTCTCACTATCCTTTTCCAAATTATTCCATCACCATTATCTTCAACTCACTGCCCCCTAAGCTTCCCATCAAACCTTTGGAGTTGCTGTTGTATTTTGACTTTTTTCATTTGAAAAATGTCAAAACAACACAAAAGTTGAAAGAATTATATAATGTATGCCCACGTATCTTTCACTTAGATTCAGCCATTAGCATTAAACCTCTACATACCAAAAAAAGAAAACAAAACCCAGTGCCATCGAGTCGATTCCAACTCATAGCAACCCTATAGGATAGAGTAGAACTGCCCCATACGGTTTCTAAGGGGCGCCTGGTGGATTCAAACTGCTGACCTTTTGGGACACCTAGAGATAGAGATGTTGTTGTTGGTAGGTGCCGTTGAGTGGGTTCTGACTCATAGCGATCCTACGTACAACAGAACGAAACACTGCCCGGTCCTGCACCATGCCCACAATTGTTGCTATGCTTGAGCCCATTGCTGCAACCACTGCATCAATCCATCTCGTTGAGAGTCTTCTTCTTCTTCGCTGACCCTCCACTTTACCAAGCATGAAGCTCAGTTGAAACCTGTCCTTCATGGGTAACCCTGCTGGTATTTGAATACCAGCGGCATAGCTCCCAGCATCACAGCAACACCCAAGGCCACACAGTATGACAAACTGATGATGCAGGGGGGAGAGATAGAGATAGAGATTATATGCACATACTGTGAGTGTACGTGCGTGTATATGTGTGCACACATATATACTCATATATATATATATATATATATATACACACACTCATAATACAAGGAGCCCTGGTGACGCAATTGTTAAGTGCTTGGCTGCTAAGCTAAAGGTTTTGGTTTGAACCCACCCAGCCCCTCTGTAGCAGAAAGACCCAGCAATCTGCTCCCATAAGGATTACAGCCAAGAAAATCCTATGGGGCAGTTCTACTGTGTTATATGGGGTTGCTATGAGTCAGAAGTGATTAGATGGCACCCAACAACTATTTTTGTATATATGTATGTATGTATATGGAGCCCTGGTGGAGTAGTGGTTGAGAGCTTGGCTGCTAACCAAAAGGTCGGCAGTTCAAATCCACCAGCTGCTCCTTGGAAACCCTATGGGGCAGTTCTGCTCTGTCTTATAGGATCACGATGAGCCAGAATCAACTCCCCAGCAATGGGTTTCATTTGGTTTTTGTTTAGTATATGTATATATACAGAGAATTAGAGAGATTTATTTTAAGGAATTGTCTCTTATCATTGTGGGGACTGGTGAGTCCAAAATTCACAGTTCAGAAGGCAGGCTAGAAACACTGGCCGTCTTGAGTCCAAAGTCCATCGGGCAGGCCAACCAAAACCATACCAAACCCTCCTAGTAGTGGCTGGTGGATTTGAACTGCAGGCCTTTTGGTTAGCAATTGTGCTCTTAACCAGTGCACCACCAGGGCTCCATAGGCAGGCAGCGGGCTAGAAACTCCAGCAGGATTTCTATGTCACAGTCTTGAGACAGAACTCCTTCTCAGTGAGACCTCAGTTTTTGCTCTTAAGGCCTTCAGCTGATTAATGAGGCCCACCCACATAATGAAGGGTGATCTGCTTTATCGAGGCCAACTGATTGGAGATGTGAATCCCATCAGCAAAACGCTTTCACAGCAAAACCTTGACTGGGCACTGCAGCCCAGCCAAGGGGGCACATGAAATTCCCCATTGTGGTCACCCGTTGCTTCTTAGAGAGATCTCCGTAGGTGGGGGCTTTTATTGGCATTGTGTTCAGTCCTCTCTGCGTTGAGGTGACACTCCCACCTGCAAAGGGGAGGGTCGGATGGGTGAGACTGCTGTGCTTGTGCTCTCGTGGGGACCCCCGTGTCTCTGAGCCCCTGCAGTGCTCTCCCAAGCCCCTCTCCTCCTCTAATGTGAAAGAGAGCATTCAGTCTCCGTGTCCTTTGCTGCCACCCAGGTGTCAGCCCCTGCCACGTCCCGGCACTCAGAAGTCTGAGCTCCAATGTGTGTGCAGCAGCGGGAACGCCTTCTCCAGGAGATTGCTCACAGATGGACACGTGGCCATGCCCTCCGCAGTGATGAGTAAGGTTTCTGACCCGAGAAACTCCAAGTATTTCCTTACCTGTTCGCCTCTGCTGGTCTCTTCTCCTTTCTGATCCTCCCATTATTCATCAAGTCCGCTCTCTTGACCCATTTTCTAGTCCGTCAGTTCTGCTTTCTCTCCTGTCGTCTGTTGGTGAAGTTCAGCCGATGCCGGGCCGGAGAGCCTGAGAGATGCTGGCTCAGCACCTCCTCCTGCTCTGAGACGCCACAGTGATTGAATTTCTTCACCTTGAGAGACAGGCCACAGGTTCTTACTTCTGCGGATGTGGGTGTGTGTGCTGGTTTTAACTCAGTTCTGCTCTGAAAATCCTTAGCTGTGCCTTTTAGCGGTCACCTTTGCTTCTTTTCCTTCTCTGCTTCCTTGAGAGCCCTGAGTGGAGTTTTCATCACCGGGAGCTTCTCTCTGTAAAGTCTCTGGTTTGTTCTTCCCTGGGGATGTGCCGTTTTTTCCCATTGCGCACAGGATGGTTTTTAACAAATTGCTCATCATTTTGGCCCTGTATCTGCTCACCACTCTGTTCTTCTTTCCTTGAGTTTGAGGCGAGCTGATGCTCTTGACCACATGGCCTCATGAGCTGACGGCAAACACGTGTGAGGCTACAACACGTCCAATGACAGACTGAAGAGCTTGGGTTCCAGCTTGGCCTTGTAGAGAGCTGAGGAAAAGAGGCTCTTGTCCTTATGCACTAGTTTTCTACCAGCACCAGTAGCAGTACCCCCAGTACTGGTACCAGTAACGGTACCGATACCAGTAAGAGTACCATTGGCCATCAAGTTGACTCTGACTCATGGAGCCCTCACCTGTGTCAGAGTAGAACTGCGTTCCATAGGGTTTTCAGTGGTCAGTGTTTTGGAAGTAGCTCACCAGGCCTTTCTTCTCAGGCACCTCTGGATGGACTCGAACCTCCAACTTTTCGGTTAACAGCTGAGTGCGTTAACTGTTTGCACCACCCAAGGACTCCATTGGTCTCATAGGGCTGCCATAACAAAGTACCACAAATTGGGAGACTTATTAGAACAGAAATTTATTGTCTCAATGTTTAGGAGGCTGTAAGTCTGAATTCAGGGTGTCAGCAGGGCCATGTTCCCCCCAAGGCTCTAGGAGAACATCCTTTCTATCTCTCTCCAGCTTCTGGTACCTCCAGGAATTCCTTGACTTGAAGAGGCATCTTCATATGGCCATCCTACCTGTCTCCCCATCCCTGTGTCTCTTCTCCTCTTTAATAAGGACACCACTCAAATGGGATTAGGACCCACCTTACTCCAATATGGCCTCATGTTAACTGATAACACCTTCAAAGACCCTAATTCCAAGCAAGGACATGTTCACAGGTACAGAGCCAGAACTTCAGCATGTCTTTTGGGGGACATGATTCTATCCATAACGCCTTACTACAGGAAGACAGCTGGACAGGTAGAAAATCAATGACTTTTCTTGACACTTCAGAGAACTGAGATGGCTGGACATACAGCCACCTCAAGAACAGAGAGCACCTGAGGGGACACAGGACCCAGTGTTTGCTCACCCGGACCAGGAGCACTGGTGCCACATGCCAGGAGGGATGTGACACCTGGACCAGGAGCTGTGGTGCCACACACTGGGAGGGATGTGACACCTGGAGCTGCATGCTGGGAGGGATGTGATACCTGGAGCCACACACCAGGAGGGATGTGACACCTGGAGCCACATCCTGGGAGGGACATGACACTGGACCAAGAGCCCAGCTCAGGGAGCCCCTGGGACTTCTTAGGGACGTCCCCAGCCTTTTGCCAGTTTTTCCTTCAGGAACACCAGCAGGCTCTCACAGGGAGGATTGGGGAGAATCCAGAGAAAACTCCCCTACCCTCCCAGTGATGCTGGTTAGGGAAGGGGATCAGCAGCGACTGGGAAATCCCCCAGCCCACCTCCCTTGGGACTAACAGGCTACATCTGCAGGGGAGCGTGTCTCAAGGGCGCTGTCGAAGGGTGCTGTATCAGAGCTAACCCCCACCTCATCTGGGGAAAAGACCAAAGCCGAAATCTACAGGGAAGACTCATGGCCACAACCTAGGACGCTGAGGGACCCTGCTACAGCTGGGGAAGGAACAAAGGTGGGGTGAGGACTCCACCCCTAGAGGAGGGTGAGAAACATTTGTGAAGGCCACAGGGTGAAGCACACGTCCCCTGTGAGGTTCAAAGACAAAGACGCTATCAGACGGGATAACACCTCGCCCCACCCCCAGCCACCACACTAAAATACTGTGTTTTTTACAAATGGAAGGTTTGTGGCAACTCTGCTTCGAGCAAGTCTATCGGCACTATTTTTACAACAGCATGTGCTCACTTCATGTCTCTGTGTCATTTTGGTAATTCTTGCAATATTTCAAACTTTGTCATTATTATATCTGTTGTGGTGATCTGTGATCAGTGATCTTCGATGTTACTACTGTAATTGTTTGAGAGCACCACGAACCATGCACATATAAGATGGCAAACTTAATTGATAAATGTTGTGTGTGTTCCGACTGTTCCACTGACCAGCCTTTCCCCCATTTCTCTGCCTTTCCTCAGGCCTCCCTATTCCCTGAGATATAACAATATTGAAATTAGGCCCATTCATAAGCCTACAATGACCTCTAGATGGTCAAGTAAAAGGAAGAGTTACACATATCTCACTTTAAATCAAAAGCTAGAAATGATTAAGCTTAGAGAGGAAGGCATGTTGAAAGCCAAGATAGGCCAAAAGCTAGGCCTCTTATGCCAAACAGTTAGCCCAGCTGTGAATGCAAAGGAAAAGTTCTTGAAGAAAATTAAAAGGGCTACTCCAGTGAATGCATGAATGATGAGAAAGTGAAATAGCCTTATTGCTGATATGTAGAAAGTTTTAGTGGTCTTGATAGTAGATCAAACTAGCCACAACAGTCCCTTAAGCCAAAGCCTAATCCAGAGCAAGACCCTAACTCTCTTCATTTCTATGAAGGCTGAAAGAGGTGAGGAAGTTGCAGAAGAAAATTTTGAAGCTAGAAGAGGTTGGTTCATGAGGTTTAAGGAAAAAAGGCGTCTCCATAACAAAAAAGTGCAAGGTGAAGCAGCAAGTGATGATGCAGAAGCTACAGCATGTTATCCAGAAAATCTAGCTAAGATAATTGATGAAGGTGGCTACACTAAACAACAGATTTTCAGTGTAGATGAAACAGCCTTATATTAGAAGAAGATGCCATCTAGGACTTTCATAGCTAGAGAGGAGAAGTCAATGCCTGGCTTCAAAGCTTCAAAGAACAGGCTGACTCTCTTCTTAGGGCTTAATGCAGCTGGTGACTTTAAGTTGAAGCCAATGCTCATTTACCATTCCAAAAGTCCTAGGGCCCTTAAGAATTATGCTAAATCTACTCTGTCTGTGCTCTGTAAATGGAACAACAAAGCCTAGATGACAGGACATTTGTTTATAACATGGTTTGATGAATATTTTAAGCCCACTGTTGAGACCTACTGCTTGGAAAAAAAGATTCCTTTCAAAATATTACTGGTGTTTGACAATGCACCTAGTCACCCAAGAGCTCTGATGGAGATGCATAAGGAGAATAACACAATATCCCTTCTGCAGCCCATGAATCAAGGAGTAATTTTGACTTTCATATCTTATTTAAGAAATACATTTCATCAGGCTATAGCTGCCATAGATAGTGATTCCTCTGACGGGTCTGGGCTAAGTAAACTGCAAACATTCTGGAAAGGATTCACCTTTCTAGATGTCATTGAGAACATTCATGATTCATGAGAGGAGGTCAAAATATCTGCATTAACAGGAATTTGGAAGAAGTTGATTCCAACCCTCGTGGATGACTTTCAGGGGTTCAAGACTTCAGTGGAGGAAGTAACTGCAGATGTGGTAGAAATAGCAAGAGAACTAGAATTAGAAGTGGAGCCTGAAGGTGTAACTTAATTGCTATAACCTCATGATAAAACTTTAATGGATGAGGACTTGCTTCTTATGGATGAGCAAAGAACATGGTTTCTTGAGATGGAATCTATTCCTGGTGAAGATACTGTGAACATTGTTGAAATGACAACAAAGGATTTAGAATATTACATAAACTTAGTTGATTAAGCAGCTGCAGGGTTTGAGAAGATTGACTCCAATTTTGAAAGAAGTTCTACTGTGGGTAAAATGCTATCAAACAGCATCACATGCTACAGAGAAATCTTTCATGAAAGGAAGAGTCAATTGATGGAAGAAACTTCATTGTTACTTTAATAAATTGCCATTGCCACTTCAATCTTTAGCAACCACCACCCTAATCAGTCATCAGCCATCAACATCAAGGCAAGATCCTCCACCAGCAAAAAGATTAAGACTCACTGAAGGCTCAGATGATGATTAGCATTTTTTAGCAATAAAGCATTTTTTAATTAAGGTATGTACATTTTTTTAGACAGAATGCTATTGCACACTTAAATAGACTACAGTATAGTGTAAACGTAACTTTTAGATGCACTGGGACACCAAAAAATTCGTATGACTAGCTTTATTGTGATATTCGCTTTATTGCAGTGGTCTGGAACTGAATCTGCAATATCTCTGAGGTATGCCTGTAAGCCCAAAATGAGATTCCATTATAAACCTACTAGAATAGCTACATCTAAAGCACTGACCATACCATCTGCTGGTAAGGATGTGGAGCAGCAGAAACTCTCATTCGTGGTTGGGTGGGAATGCAGAAAGGTACAGCCACTGTGGAAGACAGTCTGGCAGTTTCTTATAAAATTAAGCATAGCTTTACCATATGACTCAGTATTCACACCCCTAGGTATTTACCCAACTTGTTTGAAAACTGCAGTCACACAAAAACCTGCATTTGGATGTTTATAGCAGACTTATTCATAATTGTCAAAAATTGAAGTAACCAAGATGTCCTTCAATGGAAGAACTGATTAACAAACTGTGGTACATTCATACAACAGAGTATTATTCAGTGATGAAAGAGAATAAGTTATTGATCTACATAATATGGAGGAAACTTAAATGTGTTTTCCTAAGTGAAAAAAGTCATACCCCAAAGGTTACATATTACATGATCCCAGTCTTATGATATTTTGGAAAAGGCAAAACTCTAGGAACAAAGAACAGACGAGTGGCCGGGGTTTGAGGCAGGGGAAGTGGTTGACTCTATAGGGGATGTACAGGGGAACTCTAAGGGTGAAGGAATTGTTCCATGTGGTACTTGGGTGGTGGTACATGACTCTGCATTTTTCAAAACCTATTGAACCTTGTGTCACAAAGTGTGAACTTTAATGTGTGCAAATTTAAAAAGAAAAGAAGCTACCCTAAGTAGCTTTGGAAGGCTGTGGTTTCATTAAAAATTCTAAGGCAAAAAGACAAAAGAAACTACATAAACCTTGTATTCTAAGAGGTAAATGTGTTTCTCATGGGGGGATGGGTTGACAATTCTGAAGCTGCTTTAAATGCATACTAGGGTTGAACAATTAAGTAAATGACTGGCAGATGATGGGAGCCAGGTGTCTCACTGCTGGCATGAGAGGTTACAGACAAAGAAAGGAGGTTATAAAGAGCCATGTGATAGTGGATTAGAGTTGGAGACATCAGACTATAGGTATGTGTGTATATATGGGTTAGTACACACACATGTATTATCTACCTCTCTTGACTGCAGAGACCAAAATCAATGACACCCCAGTAGCAATGAGCACACGCAGCACCCAGATTTTGGTTTCTAAATACCATTGTCCAATAAAAGGAACGAGGGCTAATTCTAGGGCAGGAAAAGTACAACATGAGTCTGGAGTATCTGTAGTACCAAAAAGTAAGGAAATACTTAAAAAATAAAGGGACACAGGAACCAATCAGAAAGAGGTTCCAATGGTCAAAGCTAGAGAAGTTTGAGAATGTAGTACTGGAAAAAAAATGTGGTATTTGATTATAATCCAAAGTATAAAATTGTTGTTGTTGTTAGGTGCCATCAAGTTGGTTCTGACTCATAACAATGCTGTGTACAACAGAATGAAACACTGCCCAGTCCTGCACCATCCTCACCATTGTTGTTATGCTTGAGCTCATTGTTGTAGCCACTGTGTCAATCCATCTCATTGAGGGTCTTCCTCTTTTTCACTGACCCTCTACTTTACCAAGCATGATGTCCTTCTCCAGGGACTGATCCCTCCTGATAACATGTCCAAAGTATGTGAGACGTAGTCTCACCATTCTTCCTTCTAAGGAGCATTCTGGTTGTACTTCTTCCAAGACAGATTTGTTCATTCTTTTGGCAGTCCATGGTATATTCAATATTCTTCACCAACACCACAATTCAAAGGCATCAATTGTTCTTCGGTCTTCCTTATTCATTGTCCAGCTTTCGCATGCATATGAGGAGACTGAAAACACCATGGCTTGGGTCAGGGGCGCCTTAGTCTTCAAGGTGACATCTTTGCTTTTTAACACTTTAAAGAGGTCTTTTGTATCAGATTTGCCCAATGCAATGTGTCCTTTGATTTCTTGACTGCTGTTTCCATGGATGTTGATTAAGGATCCAAGTAGAATGAAATCTGTGACAACTTCAACCGTTTCTCCATTTATCATGAAATTGTTTATTCATCCAGTTGTGAGGATTATTGTTTTCTTTATTTTGAGGTGTAATCCATATTGAAGGCTGTGGTTTTTGATCTTCATCAGCAAGTGCTTCAAGTCCTTTTCACTTTCAGCAACCAAGGTTGTGTCATCTGCAGATTGTTAATAAGTCTTCCTACAATTCTAATGTCCTGTCCTTCTTCATATAGTCCAGTTTCTTGGATTATTTGCTCAGCACACAGATTAAATAAGTATAGTGAAATGATACAACCCTGACCCACACCTTTCCTGACTTTAAACCACAAAGTATCCTCTTGTTCTGTTCGAATGACTGCCTTTTGATCTATGTACAGGTTCCTTATGAGCAAAATTAAGTGTTCTGCAATTCCCATTCTTTGCAATGTTATCCATAATTTGTTATGATTCACACGGTTGAATGCCTTTGCATAGTCAGTAAAACACAGGTAAACATCTTTCTGGTGTTCTCTGATTTCAGCCAGGATTCATCTGACATCAGCAATGATATCGCTCATTCCACATCCTCTTCTGAATTCATCTTGACTTTCTGGCAGTTCCCTGTCGATGTACTGCTACAGCCACTTTTGAATGCTCTTCAGCAAAATTTTACTTGTGTGTGATATTAATGATATTGTTCAATAATTTCCACTTTTGGATGGATTGCCTTTCTTTGGAATAGGCATAAATATGGATCTGTTCCAGTTGGTTGGCCAGGTAGCTGTCTTCCAAATTTCTTGGCATAGACAAGTGAGCACCTCCAGCACTGCATCTGTTTGTTGAAACATCTCAATTGCTATTCTGACAATTCCTGGAGCCTTGTTTTTCAACAATGCCATCAGTGCAGCTTGGACCTCTTCCTACAGTACCGTCAGTTCCTGATCATATGCTACCTCCTGAAATGGTTGAACATCAACCAGCTCTTTTTGGTCCAGTGACTCTGTGTATTCCTTCCATCTTCTTTTGATGCGTCCTGTGTCGTTTAGTATTTTCCGCATAAAATCCTCCAATATCACAACTGGAGGCTTGAATTTTTTCTTCAGTTCTTCCAGCTTGAGAAATGCAGAGCATGTTCTTCTCTTTTGATTTTCTATCTCCAGGTCCTTGCACATGTCATTATAATACTACTTTATCTTCTCAATCCACCCTTTGAAATCTTCTGTTCAGCTCTGTTACTTCATCATTTCTTCCTTTCGCTTTAGCTACTTGATGTTCAACAGCAAGTTTCAGAGTCTTTTCTAACATCAATTTTGGTCTTTTCTTCCTTTCCTGTCTTTTTAATGACCTCTTGCTTTCTTCATGTATGATGTCCTTGATATCATTCCACAACTTGTCTGGTCTTTGGTCATTAGTGTTCAGTGCATCAAATCTGTTCTTGAGATGGTCTCTAAATTCAGGTGGGATATACTCAAGGTCATACATTGGTTCTCGTGGACGTGTTCTAATTTTGTTCAGTTTCAACTGGAACTCACATATGAGCAATTGATGGTCTGTTCTGCAGTGGCCCCTGGCCTTGTTCTGACTGATGATACTGAGCTTTTCCATCGTCTCCTTTCACAGATGTAGTTGATTTGATTTCTGTGAATACCATCGGGCAAGGTCCACATGTATAGTCACTGTTTATGTTGGTAAAAAAAAACAGGTATTTTCAATGAAGAAGTCGTTGGTCTCATGAAATTCTATCATGCCATCTCCAGCATCATTTCTTTCACCAAGGCCATATTTTCCAACTACTGGTCCTTCTTCTCTGTTTCCAACTTTCGAATTCCAATCATCAGTAATTACCAATACAACCTGATTGCATGTTCAATGAGTTTCAGACTGCAGAAGTTGGTAAAAATCTTCAATTTCTTCGTTTTTGGCCTTAGTGGTTGGTGCATAAATTAGAATAATTGTATTAACTAGTCTTCCTACATACATAAATCCATACTGATGTGAATAAATGGTTGGATGAATGAATACATGAATAGATGGGAGAGGAGAGACAAATCTTTCTTCGAAGAATTCCAAATAAAACATGTAGATGTTCCTCCTCCAGAAGGAACAGTTTGGTTCCCACCCAACCCTTCCTTAAAGATGAGCTAGACTTAGTGACGCCTTCCAAAGAATAGAGTATCGAAGGGACAAATAGTAACTATACAATGGAGAAGGCTGGCAGATACTACTTTCACCCAGGGGTCAAGGTTACATCGCCAGCGATGTGAATGTGGACACATGTCCCTTCAAGGTGATGTTACAAGAAGAGCACTTATTTCCAAAAGCCCACAACTCCAATTTAATCAGGAGAAAAACAACAAACAAACCCAGACAGAGGTACAATCTACAGGATACCTGGACAGTATTCCTCAGGATTGTCAAGGTCATAGAAAACAAGGAAAGACTGAGAGGCTGCCACAGACCAGAGGAGGATGAATACAACATGGTGTCCTAGGTGGGATCCTAGAACAGAAACACAACATTAATGGAAAAGCTGGTGAAGCCCAAATAAAATCTGTAGTTGAGTTAATAGCAATGCCTCCATGTCATTCTCTCAGGTGTGACCAATGTGCCATGGCAATGTAAGATGTTAGCTGCGGGGAAATTGGATGTGGGTACAAGGGACTCTCTGTACCATCTTCATAACTCTCTGTAAATCTAAAACTATTCCAAAATAAAAAGTTTATTCAAAACAAACACAAACATACTGTTAAGTTTTCTTCGGTCCCGAGCTTTCACCGTTGTTCACTGTTCTCACGTGTGGCCTGTTTCCGCTCAGAAGAGAAGCACCTGCTCATTGCTCTAGTAAGGCACAGGGCTAGTTCCCACCTCATGATCTGGCAGAATTCCAGACTGAACTCCAAAGTTCCAAGACTTTTCATAAATCATTTGCAATTCAAGCAATTGCAATTCAAGCGGTTTCAAATAATCAGCAATTACAACATCTCCTTTTGCACCACTCTCATTAACTGGCAGTGAGTTTTCATAATTAATATGTATTTAGGGAACTAAGAACCCTGAAAGAAAGTTAAAACTTAGCAACTTCTTTATGCAAAAAAAGAAGAAGAAAGAAATTTCAATCCTCCCTTAAAGGATCATATTTTTCATATCTTTTCAATTCAACTGATAACACAGGGATTATCCAACCAGCATACAGGGGCATGTAAAATAACTAAGTAAAGACTGTGAGGGGAGGGCTCCTGCCCACCCTGGGCACAGGAGATGGTGGTCCTGGGCTGGTCTTGAGATGAGATTGACTGTGACTTTATTGGAAATAGGCTCTTAGCAGATGTCATCAAGTTAAGATCAGGTCATAGGGGACTTGGGTGGGCCCTAAATCCAGTGACTGGTGTCCTCATAAGAAGAGAAGAGACAGACACAGGGAAGAAGACCTTGTGAAGGCAAAGACAGAGATTGGAGTGATGTGTCCACAAGCCAAGGATCACTGGCCATCTCCAGAATGTCAGGGAACTGTTTCCTAAGATCTTTGAATTCCCCAACTTTTAAGCATTACATTTCTAACTTTCATGCTGTATCTCTGTGGTCAGTGAGCACAAGTCACATCAAAAGGATTGCTGACTAATGCCGATACGTTTTCATGGTGGAGTACTGTGGATCAAGCAGGTGGTGATGGTCTAGGACATTTCAGAGACAGTTGATGATGGCAGAGCCTCCAGCTCCCCACGGAAACAGAGACCAGAAACCCAGAAAATGATGAAATCGATCAGACTTTCCCATTAGCAAGGAACAGGGTTAATAGGAAGGAAAAATACTTAAAATAATGGGCTATAATGAATATTGACATAATGAGCAATAAAGCATTAGTTTTGAAAGATAATTTTTTTAATGGAAATGCAACAGAAGGGGGAATTTTATAACTTTTAATGAGAATTGATTAATGAGCTGAAAACCCTAGGGTTTATTATGTGTTTCTATTCTTCTTTTGGATTGGCTATACAGTTTGAAACGGTAACAGGCTCCAGGTGGTTCTTTTTGTTTTTTTAATAGCAACTGAGCCCCTGACTCCTGTAACCTTGGTGAGGGGAGGAGAGGACACAGTCTTCTTCCTTTTACACATGAGGGTCCCAGGCCGAGAACCCCTGAAGGTTAAGACACTCCAGGACTCCCAATGCCCTGTTCATGACACTTTCCACTGAAAGCCAGAATTCCAGAACACCTAATTGTGCTCATGAGGAACCTGTACATAGATCAAGAAGCAGTCATTGGAACAGAACGAGGGGATACTGCGTGGTTTAAAGTCAGGGAGTGTGTGTGTCATGGTTGTTGTCGCAGCGGCGGCGAATGTCGGGGCGGTGAAGACAGTAGCCAACTGCACGACTCTTACAGAGAAGTGGGGCCGGGAGGGTCACTCTGAGGAGTCGACCTCGGCTTCAGTCCCAGGAGTTTATTTATAGTCAATACAGCAAACAGTGAAGCAAATAACAGAACAATGGGCTTTGGGTGAGTAACAATAAGTTTCGGGCAAGGGAAAAGGAATTCAGGTAAACAAGCCAATCAGTAACAGGGCAATAGGTTTGGGAAAACAAGTCGTGCCTAATCTCATTCTTATCGCTGACAAGTCTCCAACATGTCGTATACAGCATAGAGGCCTGTGGGGGCTGCAGTTGTCAATAGTGCAGCCATGTTTAAATCGCATATATCCCACAGGTTGTATCCTTTCACCCCACTTATTCAATCTGTATGCTGAGCAAATAATCAGAGAAGCTAGGCTATACAAAGAAGACCAGGGCATCAGGATTGGAGGAAGACTCATTAACAACCTGCATTATGCAGATGACACAGCCTTGCTTGCTGAAAGTGAAGACTTGAAGCATTTACTGATGAGGATCAAAGACCACAGCCTTCAATATGGATTACACCTCAACATAAGGAAAACAAAAATCCTCACAACTGGACCAACAGGCAACATCATGATAAATGGAGAAAAGACTGAAATTGTCAAAGATTTCATTTTACTTGGTTCCATAATCAACACCTATGGAACCGGAAGTCGAGCAACCAAAACATGCATTGCATTGGGCAAATCTGCTGCAAAAGACCTCGTTAAAGTGTTAAAAAGCAAAGATGTCACCTTGAAGACTAAGGTGCACCTGACCCAAGCCATGGTGTTTTCAGTCACCTCATATGCATACGAAAGCTGGACGGTGAATACGGAAGACCGAAGAATTGATGCCTTTGAATTGTGGTGTTGGAGAAGAATATTGAATATACCATGGACTACCAAAAGAACGAATGAATCTGTCTGGGAAAAGTAAAACCAGAATGCTCCTTAGAAACAAGAATAGCGAGACTACGTCTCACTTACTTTGGACGTGTTATCAGGAGGGATCAGTCCCTGGAGAAGGACATCATGCTTGGTAAAGTAGAGGGTCAATGAAAACGAGGAAGACCTTCAATGAGATGGATTGTCACAGTGGCTGCAAGAATAGGCTGAAGCATAACGGTGATTGTAAGGATGGTGCAGGACCGGGCAGTGTTTCATTCTGTTGTATATAGGGTCACTATGAGTCGGAATCCACTCGATGGCACCTAACAACAATAACATAAAACAAACAATAACATATGTGAGGAATGTGCTTCTTAGTTCAGTCAAGCATACGCGACCAAAGACAAGAAGACAGGAAGGGACAGTTCCTGAGGGAACAGACATGGGAAACTCAGGTGTAAAGGGAAAGGGAGAGAGTACTGGGGGTTATTATGGGGATTGCAACCAATGTCACAAAACAATTGAGTAGAAAATTTTTGAATGAAAAACTAATTTGAGCCGTAAAATAAAAAATATTTTTAAAAAGGGCAGAATAAACACAAAGACACACATGGGAGGCGGATGGAGAGACACCACGTGAGGATCATCTACAAACCACAGACCCCAGGAACGCCCAGGGCACCCACAAGGAAGGAATCCACATGGCCAACATCCTGAGTTGGACTTCCAGCCTCCAGACCTGTGAGAGAATAAATTTCCGTTCTTGAAAACCACCAGCTTGTGGTATTTCTGTTACAGCAGCACCAAGTGACTGAGACACCATAGGTGGACTAGAAAAAACCTGCTCTGTTCTAAATTGTTTGAAAATTTTACAGGGAAAATATACCAGGTATCACTTGAATAAAAATTATTTTTTATTTTTTTAAACTAAAAGATAAACCAAAATAAAATAAAATACTGCATTGGCGGTAAGGTCTGGGAGGGTAGACATGTAAATAGTCTCATGTACACACACATATTTGTGTATGTGTGTATGTGAGTGTGTGAGTACACATAAATCAGTTAGCTCTACCTTATTTAATAGGTCATTTTAGTCTTATAAATGCCTGTTCTGTTTTCTCCATTTCATGGCTGATGGGTTGGGAATTGTGAATCAGAGTCTTTGGCTTCGTTTCTCTTGTACTTCCTGGAGATTTTGCATGATGAATTTTTGTGCTGTTACTTGGTGCACCAGTATGTATGACTGGTCTCTGCTACAGTTTGCACCTGCCAGTTATAAAGAGTCTCTATCTTGTGGCACATCCTTTTCCCTGAATTCACCTGGGCTCCAGTTCCCAAGGCAACCTTGTCTGTCTGTGTCTGCTTTGCTTGCTCGTCAACCATTGGAGCTATGTCTCTGTTGTACTATTTATACTGGGTTTTGTCTGTAATCAGAGAATCTTTTTTTAATCCATTAATTTAGGTGTTTTATATTTATTGCTATGATAGCTATGTTTGGTCTTAGTTCTGATGTGATATTTTTGGTTATGCTTTGTTTTTTTTATTGCTGTTTAGTATCTTTCCATATATGCTTGATGGAATCTTTGTTTTGGGTATGCGTGTTTGTTTTAACAATATAAAAACCAGTTGTGAAGTCGACTCCAACTAATGGTGACCCCATGTGTGTCAGAGTAGAAACTGTGCTCCACAGAGTTTTCAGTGGCTGATTTTTCAGAAGTGGATTTCCAGGCCTTTCTTCCCAGGTGCCTCTGGGTGGACTGGAACTTCCAACCTTTCTTAGCAGCGAGCATGTTAATCGTTTGCACCACCCAGAATTCCTAAGTAGAAATACCAAGTATTAAATATCAAGTGGTGAATCTTATTTAAAGGAACCCTCCTGTGGTGGCCAGATATCAATTTATCCATTTCAATGCTTTTTACATTTTTTGAATTAAATTGAAGGTGATTTGGATCACTCTCATCAGCAGACTGAGGGTTAATTTACATTGCTTAGTCTTGGATAACCATCATAAACTCCAAACCTTAAAAAATACATCAGAATCTCATGTTCAAATAAAAATTTAAAGACTTTACATGACTTTCACATATGAAACCATTGTTCCTACAGAAGTCTGGTGCAGCTTGGAAATATCACACCCTGGAAGTTCTGTCAAAACTCCTACTATCGTGTCAAACATTTAATAGCTAAAATATCACTTTGCTGGAAAAGTTAAAAGAGTGGAAGAAAACTGTTAATTATGTTAGAGCACGTGGGTTCCTAAGATATAGGGAGTACAGCTCATTTTGCAGTCACTATTTCTCCAATAGGTTGACTAAGACTCTCTGTCAACAGAAATGGAAAGTCATTAAAAAGTAATTACTACGCTGCCTCCACCGCTGTCTGAAGTGTGTCAGACAGAGGTGGCTTTTGTGTTGCCATGAAGTTGGAAGCTCCGCCACCTGTATTTCAAATCCCAGCAGGATCCTCCCTGGTAGACAGGTTTCAGCATAGCTTCCAGACTAAGAAAGACCAGGAAGAAAGACCTGGTGATCTACTTCCAAAAATCAGCCAATGAAAACCCGATGGATCATAACAGAATATTGCACATAGGTTGGAAAAAAAAAAAAGAACCCATTGCCATCAAGTCAATTCTTATTCATAGTGACTGTATAGGACAGAGTGGAACTGCCCCATAGGATTTCCAAGGAGCAGCTGGTGGATTCAAACTGCTGACCTTTTGATTAGCAGCCGAGCTTTTAACCACTGCACCACAAGGGTTCCTCATAGGTTGGAACATGCTGAAAATACACAGTGGCCACAACAATGGATTTGAGCATACCAGAGATTGTGAAGATGGCAAGGACAGGGCAACATTTTGTTCTGTTGCACACGGGGTCACCATGAGTCAGAGCCGACTGGATAACAGCTAATAACAACAGCATGCTGCCTGCCTGCCGTGAAACGGACTCATAGCCAACCATTTTCATACTCCTGTGGAGTCCCTGGGGGGTGCAAATGGTTAAGTGTTCGGCCACTAACTGACAAGCATCCTGCCTTAAGCTGGACTGCTCCACCCTGCAATGACCGCCAGGTCACCCCCACCCAACCGTGTTGCTAGGTAACAGACCACTCACCTCCACAAAACCAGAGGGCTGCAAGCAGTTGGGGTGCAGAACATTTGCCCTGCTCGGCTGGCACTTTGTTCTGCAGGCTGTGCAGATTTCCAGCGATAATCAGGCTGTGTCTTCGGGCGAGTTTGTTATGACTCTCCTGACCACTTCAGGAGCGCATCTGCTGAAAAGTGTGATATATGGAAAGATCCTGCTGAATTAGTTAATGCATCCTCTCTTTAAAGAACAGAGATTATTTGATTAACATTCTCCTGTGCTTAATTGAAGACTTGCAAATCAATTAAAGCTGCTTATCTTTTGTCAGTTCAGTAACTTCTCAGAAGCCTCCTAGGAAATGCAGCCCCGTCACAGTTCAATTCGTCTTTGCTTCCACAGCCTGTCTCCAGTGTCCTCCTTCCCGCATCCGTACAGGTGATTAGAGGGGCTCAGCATTTACAGGACCTGCTCAGCTATGCAGTTGCTGTCTTAGTCAAGGTCTCTGGAGAGACAGAACCAGTGAGACACAGAGAGATATATGTCTGTATCTAGAGTTTCTGGGTGGTGCAAACAGTGAACACACTCAGCTGCTAAACCAAAGATTGGAGGTTCAAGTCCACCCAGAGGCACCTCAGAAGAAAAGCTTGGCAATCTACTTCCAAAAAATCAGCCTTTGAAAACCCTATGGAGCACAGTTCTACTCTGACACACACGGGGTTGCCATGAGTCAGTGTTGACTCAAAAGCAACTGGTTCTATGTATATGTATCTATCTATGGAGAGAGAGAGAAAAAGAAACTTATTTTGAGGAATTGGCTCACGTGACGGGGACTGGAAAGTCCAGACTCCGTAGATCAGGCGACAGGCTGGAGATGCCCGTAGTTTTGTGTCCCAGGATCAGTAGGTCGGGCAGTGGAGGAGAGAGAGGAGTTCTGGCAGGACTTCTGTTTATGGAGATCTGGCGTCGCAGTGGTTAAAGCGCTTGGCTGCTAACCAAAAGGTCGGCGGTTTGAACCTGCCAGCTGCTCTGCTGGAGAAAGATGTGGCAGTCTGCTTCCCAAAAGATTACGGCCTTGGAAACCCTATGGACTAGTTGTACCCTGCCCTGTAGGGTCACTAAGAGTTGGAATCACCTCAACGACAGTGGATTTGTTTTGATTTGGGTCTGTTGATAGTCTGGAGGCAGAATCCTTCCCCAGAAAACCTCCGGTTTTGCTCCCAAGGATGCCCTCCCCCATCCCCCCATCGTGGAGGGTCATCTACTTTACTTAAGGCCAAAAAAAAACCACTGCCGTCATGTTGATTCCCACTCACAGTGACCACAGGGTTTCCAAGGCTGTAAATCTCCATGGAAGCCGGCTGCCACGTCTTACATGAGGCCAGCTGATGTAAACGCTAGTCACGTGTAAATACTTCACAGCAACACGTAGACCAGTGTCTGACCAAGCCACTGGGCACTACAGCCCAGTCGAGTTGACCCACAGAATTAACCATCGCAGATATGACAGAAGAAAAGGTGCAGCCGGCGCTGGCCTTCCCTCCACCTAGAGTATCCATGGCCTGGTGCAGGACATGGCCCTGGTGGCCTGCTTTGTCTCAGGGATGGGGGGCACAGAGAACCCCAAGTCTATGTACTTTTCACTAGAGCAGAGGGAGCAACTAAGCCCGTGTCATAAAGTTCTAGAGCTGCTGTAACTCAGATACCACAACAAGGTGGATTTAAAGAGCAGACATTTATTTTCTCACAGTTCTGGAGGCTGAAAGTCCAGATTAGGGTGTTGACCGTGTGGGTTCCCTCCTTGTTGGTAACCCCGGGCATTCCTTCGTTGCTTGTAGACGACCCTCACGTGGCATCGGTCTCCCCCAACGTCTGTGTCTCTGTGTCTATTCTGGCCATTTTAAAACTCAGAAGTGATTGACCTTAGGACTGACCCTGCTCTGGAATGGCTTCAGTAACATAACAAAAGAACAGCACTGTTTCTAAATAGGATAGCATCCACAGGTATAAAGGCCAGGAATTCAGCACATGTCTTGGGAGTATACCTTTCAATCCATAACAGCCTATGTTTCCTCGTTGGCTTCTGAGCAGCTTCTGGCAAAGGTCAAAAGCATGGCTCTTCTTCTGTAAACTCTGGCTTGCAGGCACTGGAGTGTGACGCCCAGGACAGGTGTGGAGGGGAGTTGGGACCTGGAAGACAGGAACAGACAGAAGGAGGTTCTTGTTGTTGGGAGTAACCTGTGGACGTGAGGACATGGTCACTGTTAGCACCCCATGGGGCAGCTAAAACCCCAACAGGAAACCCCAAGTCCTTCCGGAAGACAGAGCTCAAGACGGGCCTAGCTGCTGGGAAGGCGAGTAGACCCCCAGAAAGCGAGGGAGCCCTCGGGCTGAATAGAAGCTATATCAGAAGGAAGCTGCAGATCCGGGGGGAGATAAAGAGCACGGAAAGGCAAGGGCAGGGTAAACGTTGTAGACAGCTCTGACGCCGGCTGCCCGGAGCTGGGCCAACCCCATAGGACAGCCACACTCAGCTGTCAGAGACCAGCTTGGGGTCCCTCTCATTTCCGACCACCTGGCCGCACGTTCAGGGCTTCCCACTACCCCTCCAGTTCCATCATGTGTTTGAACAACTCACAGAAGTACGACAGTTTTCTCACCACAAAAGGGTCAGAGTCAAACCAGCCTGAGGGGGAGACATACGAGCCAAGGTCTGGGAAGCCCCCAGCCGGGAGCTTCCCGTCCTCAGGGATGAGTCACTCCCAGCATCAAAGCTGACACTACTCCAACAGTTCCCCTGTGCTCCAGCGTCCAGAGCTTTCACTGGAGTTTCGTTAAGTAAATGAACCAGTGGAAACAGGACCACCAGGGCGCCTGGGGGTGAGCAGGCCACCTCAGGACTCTGCACAGCCCACAAAGCCGTCTGTCTGCCCAGCCCCACCCCAGCCCATGGGCTCTGCCAGGCAAGTCATTCGCCTCTCTGCTGTTGACTTAAAATGCACCTGTGTCCTCTCCATGGGAGCATCAAGACTTCAATGCCCTCTGCTGGGTTTTCCAAATCCCTAGGACAACACAAGGGCTCTGTAAACACATCACTGTCCTCGTCTTTGATTTGGATTAGAGCCTACGAAAACCAAGATGTTTGCTCTGAGCTTCCACAAGGTAAGTCGGCAGCGCCTTCTGAGTGTGGCTCCCGAGATTCCTGCTGGGCATTTCCTGAAGCCCCCGGGAGACGGCCCAGGTGGGCATTTGGGGAAGAGCGGCCTCCGCAGGCACAGCTCTGCACAGAGGCGGCAAATGGAGTGGGAAGGGCCACCTCTAACACCCACCTGCCTCGTGTCCACCCTCAGATGCCAGGACCACTTCCCAGGTGAAGCCCAAGTGAGGGTGTGTGGGGTGTGACCCCGTCTCCACTTACTGTCCCAATGAGTAATGTAAAAGACCCCGTGTGCCAGCTAAGCTAACAACGAAATACTGTGAACAAGGACCCCCCGACCTCTCCATTCACACCCCGACTCCCCCATCCACACCCCGACTCCCGTGACCACACCTGACCGCCCATCCACACCCTGACTCCCTCATTCACACCCCGACTCCCCCATCCACACCCAGGCTACCCCATCCACACCACAACTACCTCATCCACACCTCAACTCCCCTCATCCACACCCCGACACCCTCATCCACATCCCAGCTCCCTCATTCACACCCCAGCTACCTCATCCACACCCTTGGAAGAGGCTGCACAGGCATGGCTCACTATTATTTACTCCCAATGCTGACCGCTACATTGTCTCCTGATTTTTCCCTCCCTTTCTAGTCTGTACAAAAAGGTTTAAGATTAACCGATGTTCCTCCCTGGAGGGTAGAAAACAAGTGATAATGATCTAAGAACGAAAAACCAAACAGAGCACCCATCTTGTAACAAGAAAAAGCAGAATGTCGCCAGATAATCCCCAAGGATGTTACCAGATAACCTCTAACAATACCAGTAGAAGGCTAACTCATCTAAAACATCGTCACCTCAAGGAGAAACCACCACAAAAGATCCATAATCCTGTCCCTATAAGACTCCAGCCGATCTCCAGTGGGGGAGACAGGTTTTTTGGAGGAATCTATTCCCCTCTGTCTCCTATATATCGATATATATAAACATATTGCTGCTCACCTCACCCCTGTCTCAGAATTGGCTATTGCGGCAGGTGGCTCCAATCCGCATTATTGCGGTAACACCCTGAGCCTTTATCCACATCCTAACTCCCTCATCCACACCCTGACTCCCTCATCCACACCCCAACTCCCCATCCACACCCTGACTCCCTCATCCACACCCCAACTCCCCCATCCACACCCTGACTCCCTCATCCACACCCTAACTCCCCCATCCACACCCTGACTCCCTCATCCACACCCCGACTCCCTCATCCACACCCT
>NW_004444101.1:5783141-5786498 GCF_000243295.1 Trichechus manatus latirostris | reverse complement strand
ATCCACACCCTGACTCCCTCATCCACACCCCAGCTCCACCATCCACACCCTGACTCCCTCATCCACATCCCAACTCCCCCATCCACACCTCAACTTCCCCCATCCACATCTCAACTCCCCCATCCACACCCTGACCCCCTCACCCACACCCTGATTCCCTCATCCACACCCTGACTCCCTCATTCACACCCCAACTCCCCCATCCACACCCTGACTCCCTCATCCACACCCCAACTCCCCCATCCACACCCTGACTCCCTCATCCACACCCCAACTCCCCCATCCACACCCTGACTCCCTCATCCACACCCCGACTCCCCCATCCACACCCTGACTCCCTCATCCACACCCCAGCTCCACCATCCACACCCTGACTCCCTCATCCACACCCCAACTCCCCCATCCACACCTCAACTTCCCCCATCCACATCTCAACTCCCCCATCCACACCCTGACCCCCTCACCCACACCCTGATTCCCCCCTTCCACACCCTGATTCCCCAGGAAGCAGTTCCATCACCCCCCAGACCCCCAGCCCACCATGGGACCTTTGTCCTCTCGGTTCAGTGGGCTGAAGCTGGGGTGCACTCAGCTGTGAGTCAGAGGAGTTTTTGGCATTTATCAAAGTGTTCAGTCTGCTGTAGCCTAGTGAAATCGATGACCATTTGTTTACATTTTCTATTAGTTCAGAAGAGTAACCTTGTATGTGGGGCAAAAAGATAAACCGATTAAAGAACTTTGACTACAGTCAGTGTTCCCAGTGTTTACAGCTCAGGGTGTCTCTCCAGAGGAGCCAAACCCCCTTCCAAGGCCTGCCCTGCCCCCTCCCACGGAGACCACCCTGCCCTGGGGCTCAGCCAAGAGGTCAGCCTGGGATGGGCACACCCTCCCCGCCTGGAGTGAATCCTGTCATCCAAAAGCCGCATGTTTGCATCTCCAAGCAAGGGCGCAGGAGCCAAGTTAGACTTCTCTGCATGGAATCCAGGAGGGGCCGCAAACCTTAGAGGGAACAGACTGGACGTGCCATCAGTACCAGCAGTAACCACAGTGGACTCGACAGCAACAACACCGCGCTGAGGGCAGGCTGTCAGGAGCCTACTGCAGAAAAGAGCAGGAACCTCGCTCCGGACGCAGGCAGGAGCAACACTCGGGGTGATCATAAAGGAGGAGGGTTCTATCCAGCATGTGTGACCTCTGAGCTGTGAGGGTGGGTGTGAAATATCACCAAGAATTACAGGAGTGCGAATGTATGGCTGAAGGGCGTCTTGGCTGCCTCCAGTTTGTGGTGACTGTGGCTAAAGCTGCTGTGACTGCAGTGTGCAGGTGTCTGGGGGCCCCTGTACTTTTGATTAATTGTCTCCGTGGGCCTTACAGAGCTGGGACAATCGGCCCCCTCCTCATCTGTGAGCCTACGGCCCAAGAGTGGCCTCTCCACAGCCCAGCCTCCCTCCCTGGGGTTCCCTGGCACCGGGCAGGTGAGGTTCCATGCCCTCCACACAGCACAGCACCCCCTCTAAACGCCTGCACAGGCTCTGTTCCACACAGAACCCCCATCTCAACAGTGTGTTTTCCCCCAAAAATGTCTCAGAAACAAACAAGCCCCATGCCCTGCATCGGTCTCTCAAGCCCCTCATGTGTTTCTTGCTCTTCCCAAATCTCGCTCCCAAGAAAAGGTGAAGAGATTCTCCAAATGCCGTGTGTTCTGATGATCTTTCAAAGCAGTACCTGAGAACCATTTGGTAGAATTGCAGCAAAAAGCAGTGTACCGAACCTGAAAATTTTCCTCTAGAATAGGTTCCCCAGAAAGCCCATTCAGGTAAAAGTCCCACTTCCCCAGCATGCAGGTGGGTGTGAGGCTGGCTGACCCGATCGCACCTGAGTGTACCTGAGTGCCACCATCCTAGCCGACCATCTGTCATTGCTGGCAGTGGAAGGACAGAAGCCCGGGCCCCAGAACCTCTGGCACATCCCATCTCTGGCAGACCCGTCAGCATCTCCGCTGAATTAACAACATCAGACTTGAGAGTGAATCTCAAGGTTGGGGAGAGCAGGCTGGTGGGTTTACTGGGCTATGCTGGGCCAGCTGTAAAGAAGGAGTCCTGGGGCTAGGCCAGCGTCAATGTGTTTGTAAGACTGAAAAAGGGAGAAAGAGTTTAGATACAGCACAGGGGACACGGCCAGCGGGTCCTGGAGGTGAGATCCCTGCACACCACAGCTTGAAAATGCCTTTTTCAAAGCAGCGTGTGATTGATTAGTCATTGCTTCCAACATGACTGTGATGGATGATATAACGAGTCAGTTTGGCTAGGCTATGATTCTAGGTGGTTTGGCACCATTGGACTGGTTGCTCTTCCATAATGTAATATAATGTAATCATCTTCCATGATGTGATCTGATGTGATCAGCCAATCCGCTGGAAGGGGCATTTCCTTGGGTGTGTGGCCTGTCTCCAGTATACAAATGGGTGTTCTGGCAAAGCTCACCCTCTCTCAACCCTGCACTCTTCTTGGAACCTGATTCCCAGTTCTTGGGACTTAAGCCTGCAGAAATAGCTAGTCTGCCACCTGACCTGCAGAATTTGAATTCACCAGCGCCCTGCAACCTGTGAATCTGCAGAGGCCTCCAGCCTGCCACCAGACCCATGGATTTGGTGCTTGCCAGCCCCCACGATTTCGTGAGCCAATCCCTTGCAGTAAATCTCTCTCTCACTCTGTCCCTACACATATGTATACGAAAATATATATACACATGTATACGAAAATATACATACACACGTATACGAAAATATACATACACAGGTATACGAAAATATACGTACACAGGTATACGAAAATATACGTACACACGTATACGAAAATATGCGTACACAGGTATACGAAAATATACGTACACAGGTATGCGAAAATATACGTACACAGGTATGCGAAAATATACGTACACAGGTATACGAAAATATACGTACACAGGTATACGAAAATATACGTACACACGTATACGAAAATATATATACACATATAAAACCAAACCCGCTGTGGAGTCAATGCCAACTCATAGCGACCCTGTAGGACAGACTGGAACTGCCACGTAGGGTTTCCAAGGCCGTAAACCTTTACAGAAGCAGACTGCCACATCTTTCTCCCACAGAATAGCTGATGGGTTCGAACTGCCAACATTTCAGTTAGCAGCCGAGCACTTAACCACTGTGCCACCAGGGCTCCCTATATATATATACATACACACACACATATATATACATGCACACACATATCTATATACACACACATATATACATACACACACATATCTATATACACACACATATATGTACATACACACACATATCTATACACACACACA
>NW_004444101.1:5766636-5782508 GCF_000243295.1 Trichechus manatus latirostris | reverse complement strand
ACACACACATATATGTATACATGCACACACATATCTATACACACACATATATATATACATGCATGCACATCTCATTGGTTTTGTCCCCCTAAAGAACCCACACTAAGCCAGCAATGGACACACGAGTCGTCTTATTCCCACAAGTGGGGGCCCCTGCGATATCCTGGGGCAGATGGAGCTGCAGGGGCTGGGCTGGATCAGATGCCCTGAGCCCCACAGTCTTCTGGGCCCTGCTCTCTGAATTTACCCCAGATCTCACCCCAGCTTCAACCCTGGTCATGGCATGGCAGCAACTCAGGGGGTGGCCAAGCATATTCCCACTTCACCTCATCCCCCCGCCCAGGCTCCCGGATTGACACCGAGGCGTCATAGGCACTGGGGCCGCTCAGCGCCCTCTGCAGACAGCCCAGAGTGTGGGGATACAGCCTGTGGAGGAACCCTGACAGTGCACGTGGATGCCCAGGGAAACGTCCCCCTTCCACCCTCGCTGGACTGTCCTGAGTAGCCATCATTCATGTGGCCACTTGGAGGATGCCCCCCTTAGACTGAGCAAACGGTCCTATCTGACAGCTCCCCAGGGTCACCGCCCTTCCCCCTGGATGGTGGCCTCTGACAAACCAGCCACCCCTGAGTCTGACCTCAGGCTCTGCTTTACAGAGAACCCACAGCAAGAGAAGCAGGCAAATGACAGTCCATGCCGTAGGAAAACTGGATTCCCCACATTTGAGTATGCATCCGATTAGCGTGCATCTGATTAGTATTTGAGACAGTTTGCCAGACAGCCCTCTTCCAACATGACGCCAGGTGGGCCAAGGCAGATGGTAACCCGTGCTTGCAGTCAGCGCTGGAAAACTTTGCCCTCACATTCTGAGGAAGCGAAAGGAGCAGAAAAGCCCGCAGCAGCTGGAGCCCTTTAGGTTTCCTCTCCTCTTCACGTAGGGCTGTAGTGACTGTGCTACTCTCCCTGCCCGGCACCCGCCCCCTTCAGCAGGGAGGATCACCTCGTTTTCCACCAGAGGTGCCCCCTTATCGGCATCGGTGCACGTGGTCCGGGGGGGTGTCCCTGGGTCCTGAGACACAGGCCCTGCCACAGTGATGGGCTCGGAGATGAGCAGGAGACCCAAATCAGCCCAACGGTCTGAATCACGGATCTTTTGTTTGACCTGCCGGGAAGAGAAATTCTCTCTCACTGGACTTGAAGCTGAAAAGAAATGAGCCTGGGTGCCAGGAGCTGTCAGGAGCAGAAAGCTTGCTGGTGAGTGGACCCTCCACAGACGAACACATAGCTCAGAGATAGAGAAAGACCACTTAAGCACCTAGATCCAACCATTCCTGAACCCGACCCCTGAAGTTTACAGTTGTCAATAACTCCTCCCTCTTTGATTGTTTTTCTTTTTGGCTTATATCAGCTTGAACTGGGTTCCTGATAATTATAAACAGAAAAGTCCCATTAAAGTTGTTGTTGTTGCTATTTTGAGTTTAAGGCACTCCCAACTATGACACGAAACATAAGCTGAGCACGAGCAAGGAATACAACCAGGATAAAGGTTTTTGTTTTGTTTTCATTTTACCTTTTTTTTTTTTTACAACAACCGAGAGCTTTAAGCATCTGGAGTCTTTCCATAGTGGGATCATTCCTTACAGCAGTCTTCAAGAAATGCTTTGGCACTAGGCCTCCCCTTTTACACTAGTCTTATTTCATCAAACATCTGAGTAGCTGTAAGCATTCTGTTTATCAGCATTATGTAAAAAAGCGGGCAGGGGTGGTTCAGTGGTAGAATTCTCCCCTTCCACGCGGGAGACGCGGGTTCCATTTCTGGCCAACGCACCTCAGCCGCCACCCATCTGTCCGTGAAAGTTTTGTGTGGTGCTATGATGCTCAACAGGTTTCATTGAGCTTCCAGACTAAAATGGACTAGGAAGAAAGGCCTGGCAATCTGCTTCCAAAAATCAGCCCATGGAAACCCTATGGATCACAATGGTCCCATCCACCACCAATGGTGGGGACGGCGCAGGAGCGGGCATGTTTGGTTCTGTCGTGCGTGAACTGGAGCCGGCCAAAAACAAGAGCAACAACCTGTGAAAAGAGAAAATACTCTCAGATCAGGAAGCAGGCCCAGAAAACAGGAGGCCGAGGCCCATGGAGCCCATGGGATGAGGGGAGACTTAAGCGGCGGAGGAAGAACGGCTGGAGGCCACTGGGCTGCCCTTCCACGCCCGCACCCTCCTCACCCACCCTGGGGTAGCGGGGCTCGCACTACTCACCCCAGCACCCCGCCCAGCGGTGCCCGCCTTCCACCCAGAGTGGTGGGTGGTGGCTCCACCCCACACAGAAAACCTCAGTGACATTTCCGTCCCATCCTCTCAGCCCAAACAGCTAGGCTGGCAGCGATCCTGCGCCCTGCACGGCCGTGCGGCTCAGCCTCCTCCAACGTGGGCTTTCCAGGCCGCGGCGCTGGGCGCGCGCAGCACGCGCGCCATCTAGTGGGCACTGGGGAGCCTGCCGCCCGGAGACGCGAGCAGAATCTGCACCAGAAGGAGCCGCGCCTCATCCCAGCAATCCAGGCACGAAATGAGGGAAGACTAGCACCAAGGAAACATCAAAGGCGGCTCTTCAGAATGGAGATTCAAGCCTACACACCGGCTGAGGGATCGAGAACCCTCAGGGTTCCATACGTAGCGGCACATACTACCATGTATGTGCTCTAACGAGGCACGGGGTACCGGCAGCAGGCGCTCGGTGGCACCCAGGAGACATCCACCTCTTGGTCCCCTGCCTACCTGGAGCCGGACCTGATGGCTATGAAGGAGGCCTGTCACCTGAATCATGCAACCACAGCTTATCAAAGCAAAGCACAGTGTTCACCTGGCCCGGGGGGTTCAAAAAACAAGGCAGCAGGATATAAAAATGATCAAATTCAATCATAGGCAAAATTGTGAAGCAGATCAAACGTCTTGAGCCACATAGCATCTCACCCTGCCTACCCCTCAAACGCACACCCGCACACAGAGAAACATACACTCACAGAACAGACACACACACACACACACACACACACACACACACACACACACACACACCTCCCAGAATCCTGCCTTGAGCTCCCGGGTTCAGGAGTCCCCCTCATGCACTGCGGACTGCTCAGGGGTCAGCTTCGCAAATCTGATCAACAAAATGAAGGAGCCAGCCACAGACTGACAGGGAGTCCCTGAGAATCCCCCCACCAGTACCAGCTGCCTGGAGTGGGCTCTGACACACGGCGACCCCGTGAATGTCCAAGCAGATCTGCTCCATAGGAAGCTCTGCCTCAGCCCCAAGCTCCCTGGAGCTTTCCCTCCTCCCATTGCTTTAGGCTGGACTCCAAATAGTCTATGGAGATCGTCCACCTCAAGGAGGTGGGCTGGGCATGGTGACTTCCTCCCAGGAGCACGTATGGAAAAAACGTGTGTGTCAGAGTAGAGCTGCTCCGTAGTTTCCTCATCTGTAGTCTTCACAGAAGCAGACTGCCAGGCCTTTCTTCTGTGGAGTTGCTGGCTGAGTTCAAACCACCAACCTTCAGGGAAGCAGTCGACTGGAAACCGTTTCCACCACCCAGGGACCTGCAGTATGGAAAGGGAGGATAAAAAAGAGTAACTTCCCAGCTGAAAAACCTGAGAAACACGACCTCAGCCAGGTGATCCAGGTCAGCATCAACCGTGAGAAGTCAGGTAGATGGTGTGCACCTTTGATATGATGTGACTAGAAGAGCATTTCACCTCAGTGGTCTTTCTCCCCAAAACCCATCACTCAGGTCTAATCATGAGAAAAACAGCAGACAACCCATGTTGACGGACATTCTGCAGAACTTCTGACCAGCACTCCTCAAAACTGTCCAAACCCGTTAAAAAACTGTTGCTGTCGAGTCGATTCTGACTCATAGAGACCCTACAGAACAGAGTAGAGCCGCCCCATAGGGTTCCCAAGGAGTGGCTGGTGGATTCAAACTACCAACCTTTTGGTTAGCCGCCAAGCTCTTAACCACTGTGCCACTGGGGCTCCAAAACAGTCCAGGTCATTCAAAACAAGGAAAGCCTGAGAAGCTGGCACAGACAAGAGGAGCCTAAGACACCGGACAGCTCGCGGCATCCTAGGTGGGATCCTGGGACAGAAAAAGGGCATGAGGGAAAACTAAAACATAGGAATAAAATCTGGACTTCAGTTAGTAATAATGTATCAATGTTGGCTACATAATTGTAGCAAATGTATCATGCTAATGCAAGATGTTAATATCAGGGAAATGGTGTGGAGGGCACATGGCAATGCTCTGTACTGTCTTCACGATTTTTCTGTAAACCTAGCACGTTACGCATACAGGTTAGTTTCCCCAGGAGGTGCTTGTCTTCAGTAAACTGCTCTCGTGGTTTCTCTTGTCTTTATCATCGGCTCCACTGGTTCGTCCTTTGTCATATCAGAAAATCTCAAACTTCCCTATCACTGTAAGTGATCTTTGAGTTAGTTGCATTCCAAAAATAAACAGTGCCCAGACACAGCCTTTTGAAAAAAAAATAAAAAGTAAACTGCTTATCTCACAAAAACCAACATGGATAAAAAGTAAACTGTATTAGGCTGTTATTTTATAGCATGAAGTCCTAAGAGCAAAGCCCTTCTCAAATCCACTTATACACCTAGTCCTTCCGGCTACAGCTAGCTCCCACACACGTACGTGCACACACCCACATACATGCACACGCATGTGCACACCCATAGCCTGTTCTTAATCAGTTAAAAACAAAACAAAACACAGTCCTATCAAGTCACTTCCATCTCACAGCAACCCCGTGTGTGTCAGAGTAGAACTGTGCTCCATTCCAAAGTGTATCACCAGGCCTTTCCTCCACGGTGCCTCTGGGTGGACTCAAACCTCTGACCTTTCAGGTAGCAGCTGAACAAATTAACTATTTGCACCACCCAGGGACTCTTTCCTGTCTTTAGAGCAATCAAACTCTTTCAAAGTTTGCTACGTAAAATAGGTAGATGGTTTAAGTTTGTCTTATCAGTGTCGCGAACAACGAAGACGACTTTTTTCCTAAAATCCTTGCCTCAAAAGCACATCGGCAGCAGCATCACAGCGCGTGAGCTGTGCAGATTCATAAAGGGCACTTGCCGCTCTTCAGGGTGTTCTTAGAGACAGAACAAGAGTCCACAGGCAGCCGGAAAATTTCTCAGGGTGCAGCGGCTTCCCTTTGCCACCCTGGTAGCCTCCCGGCCCGGCCCCCTCTCCCTAAGGCTAACATGCCCACCACACCTGGATTCACTGGGAGACACCAGCAGGAGGTGGAAGGGGGAAGAGAGAGCTGATCCAGGGTCCTGTGACTGCTCCCTTCCCTGAAGGCCCCTCCATACTGCACTGTCCTTTGTGGCTGGCCCATGCCCCACCTGAGCCTTCATTAACCCGTTCCATGCCAGGACCCTGGCTCACACATAGGCAGGACATACTCGGTGCTCCACCCATCAACAGAAAGTGTCCCCCCGCCCAGTGCGGCCCTTTCTGCTGGGGACTTAATGGCTTTGGGCTGGCTCAGGATGCTCCAGGCCACTTACGAGGAACTCTGAATGTCGGGGAGCCCCCTAAGAACACAAGGCAGCTCCCCTCACTCCGTGTAAATACTCTGTTTCGTGTGGTGTCCGCTGAGCTGTCCCACAAAGGAACTTTTCAAACAGATGTTTTGAATTCACGACGCAAACTCTCGCGTAGGTCAGTCCTGTGACTGCTAACACCTGCAGCAGCCTCTGCTGTCCCAGGGGCCTTTAATGAGCTGGTCTGCTGGTAGACCTCGTAAACACATGAGTAAGAGGAGGCTGGTCTCAGCACGAAAACCACGCTCATTCCTGGTCTTGCACTCACCAGGACAGGCGCCCCATGCCCAGGAAACCCAGATGGGGTACAGACGGCCTCCGGAAGGCCTGCTGTGCCTGAGTCACTGGGAGGAGGTCTCACCACACCAGGTGTCGGCCCACCCACGGCCGACCTCAGCACAGAACCATCGCTGTACACTCAAAATACACCTTCTGCTTTTGAGAGGCTCACGTGTACCCACAGTGAGCAAGTCCAAAAGGGAACACCAGACATTGTCTGCAGCTCCCACAGCCTGCTCTGTTGGGAAACGGCCCCAGGTTTCAGGGACCCACGGGTGTGTAAGAAGAAGCCAGGCTGGCGCAAGCGGCTAACTTAAAGGTCGGCAGTTCAAACCCATCTAGCAGTAACATGGAAAAAAGGCCTGGTGAACTGCTTCCGTAAAGATTACGGCCCAGAAAACCTCAAGAGGCAGTTCTACTCTAACACACGGGGTCACCGTGAGTTGGGGGCCGACTCAATGGCAACTAACAACCCCAACAGCCAGGGTCGAAAGGACTGAACGGCGCCTCACCAGCACCGCAGCCCACGGCAGAGTTCTGTCCTGAGATGTTTTCCATGGTGAACATTCTGTCTACAAGTAAATGCTTCTGTCGTTTCAGAATCTCCAGTTTAAGAGCTCGGGGCGGGGGCGGGGGGCGGTGCTCGTGGCTCCCACCATTGTCTGCCACTTGCACCACCTGCTTGACTCTGCTCTGGGATTCGGGGGCTGGGGGCTCTGGGATTCGGGGACTGGGGGCTCTGGGATTCAGGGGCTGGGGGCTCTGGGATTCGGGGGCTGGCGGCTCTGGGATTCAGGGACTGGGGGCTCTGGGATTCGGGGATTGTGGGCTCTGGGATTCGCGGGCTGGGGACCCTGAGATTCAGGGACTGGGGGCTCTGGGATTCAGGGGCTGGGGGCTCTGGGATTTGGGGATTGTGGGCTCTGGGATTCGGGGGCTGGGGACCCTGAGATTCAGGGACTGGGGGCTCTGGGATTTGGGCTAGGAGCTATGGGATTTAGGGACTGGGAGCTCTGGGTTGGGGCTAGGGGCTGGAAGTGTGCCCAGACTCCCTGCCAGTGGCCTCCTGCAGGTTCTGAGAACAGAAGTCCCAGCAGGTCTGGGAGGAGGAAGAAGCCTTGTCGCCTCCAGCTCCTAAAGCAGCCCCACTGGGGCAGGAAGTCAGCTTCAGCCCCCAGCTCTTCCATCGCTAGCCCTGCTGTGCCCCTCGGGGTTCCAGCAGCAGCTGGCATCCACTCCTGGGGGTCCGAGGAGCCTCGTGTAGTACTCCTCACCCTCTCTCCTTTGCTCCCCAGGCCCTAATCATGGTGTGTGCCCTCTCTACCGGGCAGTCCCTGCTTGGGCTCTCAGGCCGGCTGAGACTTTGGTGCCAGACCCCACCATCGGCCCCAGTCTGTGGAGGACAGTAGGATCCACCTTTCCGGCTCACAGCAGTCAGGTCTGACTCTTGGGCCAGGACCCCCAGCAGCTCACTCTGATTCCCCAAGAGACCCCCCCCCCCATTAGGGGGGTGGAGCTGACCCAGCCATCCCCCTCAGGAGCGCTGACAGGCCTCCCCAACAGGTGCCCCAGGGGCTGCGGCCAGTCGGGGTCACCTGTGTGGACACTTTACAGCCCACCTTAGCCTTGACCTTGTCTTGCTCTCCCAGCTTCTCTCAGCATCTGCTCACGGGAGGACCTGGCCAGACACCTTCCGTCTCTGCCCACATTAGTCATACATTTGCTTTTTAAAACATTCTCCTTGAGCAATAATAATCTGTCAGTGTTTAATCCTCCCAGATGAGAACTTGGAGTGAAGAGATGAAGTCAAAATGCTTCTGAAACGTCATTGTGAGGTGAAGCCTGAAAATGCTGGTCCGGGGGGGACACGGACGGAGACCACCAAGAGCAGGACGTGGGCTCCTCCTGACCCTGAGCCTTTACTGAAAGAACGGCTCATGTAGACTGTCCACCCCCAGACCACAAAGGAGGCATTCCGTACATTCGGCAATGCTAAGACGCAGCATTGTCCTTGAACATGGGTTTAAAATTATGATACAAGGAAACCAAAACCCATTGCCGTCAAGTCAATTCTGACTCACGTGTTACAGAGTAAAACTGCTCCACAGGGTTTTCTTGGCTGTAATCTTTACGGAAGCAGGTTGCCAGGCCTTTCTTCCACAGCACTGCTGGGTGGGTTCAAACCACCAACCTTTAGTTAGCAGTCAAGAACAGACTGTTTTTGCCACCCAGGAACCTTATGATACAACAGACAAGTGGAAAAGGAACATGTCTACAAAATACCAAGGATTCGAAGAAAACCCCTCCCCCATTTCAAAGTAGCAGGGCCAGCCCCCCGGTGTCCTTCTGTGCCTCTTTCCTGTTCAGCCGCTCTGTTTTCTAAGCAATTGTATGTAGTTGTTCTTGAAAACACAAGGCCTTTTAAGGAATGAGGATTTCCCAGAAATTAATGAATGAGTTCATTCGACTACCTGATAACATGGCAAATTTTCACCACTTCTATATAAGTGTTGGAACCCTCGTGGTGCAGTGGTTAAGCACTCGGCTGCTAACCAAAAGGTCGACAGTTCGAATCCACCAGCCGCTCCTTGGAAACCCTATGGGGCAGTTCTACTCTGTCCTATTGGGTTGTTATAGGGTCGCTATCAGAATCGACTTGACGGAAACAGGTTTGGTTTTGGGATTTGTTTGTTTGTTTTTGTTTTTATATAAGTGTAGGGGCAGTGGTGGTTCAGTGGTAGGGTTCCCGTCTTCCATACAGGAGACCCAGGTTCAATTCCAGCCAATGCACCTCATGGGTAGCCACCACCCATCTGTCAGTGAAGGCTTGTGTGTTGCTGTGATGCTGAACAGGTTTCAGTGAAGCTTCCAGACCAAGACAAAGTAGGAAGAAAGGCCTGGCAATCTACCTCTGAAAATCAACCAGTGAAAACCCTACGGATCCCAAAGTCCATTTTGCAACCGATCATGGGGATGGCACAGGACCGAGCAACGTTTCCTTTCATTGTGCATGGGGTCACCATGAGTCAGGGGCCAACTTGACAGCAGCCGGCAACAATGTAAGTGTACTTTTTTGCCAGAAAAGGAAGGGGGTATTTAAGCGTGCAGGGGAACAATTTGCTGCCTGCGGGCTTTCTCTCATAGCATTATAATGCTTCACTTTTGCAAAGAAAGTTAACTTCGGGGTTAGCTGAACCCTTTAATGGAAATACTACAGTTGACTTTAGTTTGCTTTAATTCGAAGTTTGAATATCAGAGCTACACAATCCGTGCTTGAGGAATGTAATCGGCAAAACTTAATGTCTGGTTTCACAAAATTAAGTCTGAAAACCACAATAGATTGCTTACTTCCCTACTCAGCAAGAGCGTTTCCTCTGATTAATTCTGTTCCGTTTTCTGGAACAATTGTTAGTTCTCATAGGATTTATTCTGCTTGTTGCGCTGTGACTGCAATCGTCAACTTCATCTTTTCTATTAACTTCTTGCATCTCCCTATAGCTTTGTTTTTATACATCATTTCATTTTTCTGTTAAAGGAGCAGCATTAGGAATGATAAATTCCACGCATTGACGTCAGACAGTTATTGCTGTCTTGGCTCGGCTGTGGGTCCAAGAAGAAGGGGTGCTCCTGAGGAGACACGGGGGGCAGGGAAGGGGAGCCTCCTGGAGCCAGGGCTTGGCGGGGGCCTGGGGGCCTTCACACTGGGAGACTCCTCCATGGGGCCACCCTCTAGAGCCAGCATCCCCAGCCCCACGACAGCCTCTCTCCTGCTGCGTCCCCAAGCTGCCCTTCCTCTGCTCCCGGGTCCTGTGCCCTGACCTCTGACCCCTCATCTGTCCATCCTCTGGCTGATCAGAATCAAAGCTCCTCACTGGTGAAAACCACCAGGCCCTGATCTCCGACCCCAGAACACCAGGCAGAGGCCCCCGTCCCAGAGCTGCTGTCCATGTGTGTGTGCACACATGTGTGTAGGTGTGCTTGTGTGCACGTGTGTGTGTGCATGGGTGTGCACATATGTGCTGGTGTGCTTGCCTGTTTGTGTGCATATGTGTGTGCCTGCGTGTGTGCAAGTGTGTGTGTGTGTGGAGAGGACGGGCAAGCAGGAATCAGCCAGGGCGCACACAGATACACAAGATACTCGCCTGGGGCGTCAGAGCTGCGTGCAGGACAGTGTGGTGGAGGAAGAGTGGGGATGCTTTCTGCAGGGCAGAGGACACGGGTGGGGGGGAAGGAAACAGAAGGGGTGACAGAGGGGAAGGCAGAAGTTGGGAGGCAGAAGGGAGGGACAGAGAAATAGGGAGGCAGAAGCTGGGAAGTAAAAGGGAGGGCACAGTGGAGACTGAATGGAGACCTGTCACGGTGGATGCCTGCGTGCTGAGACCTGCGTGAGGAGGTGTGAAGGCGGGGAGACTATGGAAGGCAGAGGGGCGGCCGGCAAAGTCCTGAGATGGGATCTGAGGTAAGAGAGGGACACCGGGGTTACTGAAGGCAGGGTCACGTGTCACCAGACCCTGCCATTGGTGCCCCAGTCTGGGGGCGGCAGGCTATGCCTTGGGCTCACAGCAGTCAGGCCTGAACACCAGCAGCATGCTCTGGCTCCCCAGGAGGCCCCACCACACAGGAGGGTGGACCTGGTCTGCCATCCCCCTCGGCCTGGCACTGGCTGAACTCCCCTGACAGGCACTCCAGGAGCAGCGGCCAGTCAGGGTCACCTGTGCAGACACATTACGGCCCCGGGATGTTCAGTCATTCTGAGGTTCAGCTCCTCAGTGACCTTATTCCAATTAAGAGTTGTTTCCAAGAGGTAAATCTTGTTTCCAAGATGTAAATCTTGAATTACTAGACGCGCCCCCTCCACCCACAGTGACCCTGAGTGCACTGAGCAGCCCTTGTAGCTTCATCACAGAGGTGCTTGCAGGGACCGGCCACGCGGTTGTGAGGGAGACGGACGTGCGTGTCCAGTCCATGCACACCAGGGTTGTGGGAGGGAGAAATAGCTCAAGACTTTGACAACCTCAACATCTGTCCCTGAGCCTAGAGTTTCCGGCAAGCTCGTTAAGCTTCCCCGAAGCACCGGAGTCTGGCTGCTCTGTGACGGTTCCAGACCTGAGACACCGAGAATCTGTTGGGTCAGGCTGGCTCCACGGCCAGCCACAGCACCCACTGTGAACCCTGGGGTCAGGCTGGCTTCAACATCACCCACAGACCGCACCGTGAACTCCCAGACGTGGACGCTGGAGCTGTGTCATCAGCCTCAAACATGCCTGGTGGCTGTCCTCGGCCCCATAGATCAGAACACCCAAGGGACAGAGTGTGGCTGTGGGACCCCTCATCCCCTTCCAGCAGCAAGTATCCGGGCAGCACCTTACAATGTGGCCTCCAACGTCACACAGGCCAGCCCGATCCAGTTTGCACAGACAGCAAGGGCCTCACCTGGCCGTCTCCATCAGGGTCTGGGCTCCCTCATGACAGACACTAGCCTGTGTCCCCCCAATGACACCCCGCTCCCCACACTGCCTGGCTGGGGTCACTGGGCAGGCCACCCGAGTGCTCTGAGTCCCTCCAGCATGACCCCACCCTCCACCTCAGCGGGTGCCCTTCAGCACAGGAAGCTCACGTCCCTAGTAAGGCCAAGTGGTGCCCGTTCCACTGCCCCCGGCTGCCCTACCCTACTCTTCTGCCTCTGGTCCTCGCAGACACGGCTTGTCACCAGTGCCTGATGCTCCTCCGAACCCTGGGACACACGCCAAGCTTCCTGATGGGTCTCATCAAGCCTCTCTCACTGGGCTGTGGGGAAGGGGAGGCTGCCCACCATGGGGTCCCTGGTGACCATCTCAACAGAAACGTGTTTATACCTCAGCGCTGGGCTGAGGGTCAGGCGTAAAGTCAGTGTGGCTGCCTCAACCACAAGTCCTGACGAGAGGTGTCTGACTTCCCGACACGGAAGCACTTGCTATCTGCCATCTTGTTCTCAGACCATTGGGTCTGAACAGAGCTGAGGCAGGAGAAACCCACTTAGAATCCTGTTACACATCTTCCTACACCATTAAACATTCTCTTACAATGTAACGTTAATAGCTGCTGTTAGTTGCCATCAAGTCAGCCCCGACCCCTGGCGACTCCATGGAAAACAGAACAAAACGCTGCCAAGTCCTGCACCATCTTTACAATCATAGGTATGCATGAGTCTATTGTTGCTGCCACTGCGTATTTTGAGGGTCTTCCAACCTAGAGGGCTCATCTTCCAGCACTATACTGGAAAATGTTCAGTTGTGACCCATAGGGATTTCATTGGCTGATTTTTGGAAGTAGATCACCAGACCTGTCCACCATGGTTGACCCTGCTGGAATTTGAAATACCAGTGGCATAGCTTCTAGCATCATAACAACACACAAACCACCTCAGCACTTCAAACAGACAGATGAGCGGTGGCTGATGTTAATGTTGTTGTTGCTGGTAGGTACCATCGAGTCGGTTCCAACTCATAGAGACCCTGTGTACAGAAGAACAAAACACTGCCAGGTCCTACACCATCCTCACAATCGTTGTTATGCTTGAGCCCATTGTTGCAACCACTGTGTCAGTCAGTCTTATTGAGGCTTTTCCTACTTTTCACTGACCCTCTACTCTACCAAGCATGATGTTGTTCTCCAGGGACCAGTCCCTCCCGATAACATGTCCAAAGTATGTGAGACAAAGTCTTACCATCCTTGCTTCTAATGAGCACTCCTGCTGTACTTTCTCCGAGACACATTTGTCCATTCTTCTGGTGGTACATGGTACCAACACCGCAATTCAAAGACATCCATTCTTCTTCTGTCTTCCTTATTCATTGTCCAGGTTTCACGTGCATATGAGGTGATTGAAAACACCGTGGCTTGGGCCAGGTGTGCCTTAGTCTTTAAGGTGACATCTTTACTTTTCAACACTTTAAAGAGGTCTTTTGCAGCAGATTTGCCCAATGCAATACATCATTCAATTTCTTGCCTGCTGTTTCCGTGGGAGTTTATTGGGGATCTGAATAGAATGAAATCCTTGACAACTTCAGTATTTTCTCTGTTTATCATGATGTTGCTTATCAATCCAGTTGTGAGGATTTTTGTTTTCTTTATGGTGAGGTGTAAACCATACTGAAGGCTGTGGTCTTTGATCTTCATCAGTAAGTGCTTCAAGTCCTCTTCATTTTCAGCAAGTAAGGTTGTGTCATCTGCATATCATAGGTTGTTAATGAGTTCTTCTCCAATCCTGATGCTGCATTCTTGTTTATATAGTCCAGCTTCTTAGATTATTTTCTCAGCATACAGAGTGAGTAAGTATGGTGAAAGGACACAACCCTAATGCACTTTTTTCCTGACTTTAAAACATGAAGTATCCCTTTGTTCTGTTCAAACGACTGCCTCTTAGTCTATGCACAGGTTCCTCTTGAGCACTACTAAGTGTTCTGGAATTCCCATTCTTCTCATTGTTATCCATAATTTGTCATGATCTACACAGTTGAATGCCTTTGCATAGTCAATAAAACACAGGTAAACATCTTTCTGTCTCTGCTTTCAGCCAGGATCCATCTGACATCAGCAATAATATCCCTTGTTCCACATTCTCTTCTGAATCCGACTTGAATTTCTGGCGGTTCCCTGTCAATGTACTGCTGCAACCACTTTTGAATGATCTTCAGCAAATTTTACTTGCATGTGATATTAATGATATTTTTCGATAATTTCCACATTTGTTTGTATCACCTTTCTTGGGAATCGATACAAATACGGATTTCTTCCAGTCAGTTGGCCAGGTAGCTGTCTTCCAAATTTCTTGGCATAGATGAATGAGCACCTCCAGTGCTGCATCCGTTTGTTGAAACATCTCAATTCCTGGAGTCTTGCTTTTCGCCAATGCCTTCAGTGCAGCTTGGACCTCTTCCTTCAGTACCGTCAGTTCCTGATCATATGCTGCCTTCTGAAATGGTTGAACATCGACCGATTCTTTTTGGTACCATGACTGTGTGTATTCCTCCCATCTTCTTTTGATGCTTCCTGCGTCGTTCAGTATTTTCCCCATAGAATCCTCCAATATCGCAACTGGAGGCTTGAATTTTTTCTTCAGTTCTTTCAGCTTGAGAAATGCTGAGCGTGCTCTTCCCTTTTGGTTTTCTATCTCCATCCAGGTCTTTGCACATTTCGTTACTTTACTTTGTCTTCTCAAGCTGTCTTTTGAAATCTTCTGTTCAGCTCTTTTACTTCATCACTTATTCCTTTTGCTTTAGCTACTTGGCATTCAAGAGCAAGTTTCAGAGTCTCTTCTGACATCATTTTGGTCTTTTCTTTCTTGTCTTTTTAATGACCACTTATTTCTTCATGCATGATGTCCTTGATGTCATCCCACAATTCGTCTGGCCTTCAGTCATTAGTGTTCAATGAGTCAAATCTACTCTTGAGATGATCTCTAAATTCAGGTGGGATATTCTCAAGGTTATATTTTGGCTCTCATGGACTTGTTCTAATTTTCTTCACCTTCAACTTGAACTTGCATATGAGCAATTGATGGTCTGTTCCAAAGTCGGCCCCTGGCCTTGTTCTGACTGATAGTATTGAGCTTCTCCATCGTCTCTCTCCACATATGTGGTTGATTTGATTCCTGTAAATTCCTTCTGGCAAGGTCCACAAGTATAGTCACCATTTATGTTGTTGAAAAAAGGTATTTGCAATGAAGAATTCATTGGTCTTACAAAATTCTATCATGTGATCTCCAGTGTCATTTCTATAGCCAAGGCCATATTTTCCAACTACCAATCCTTCTTCTTTGTTTCCAACTTCTGCATTTCAATCACCAGTAATTATCGATGAGTCTTGATTGCATGTTTAATCAATTTCAGACTGCAGAAGCTGGTAAAAATCTTCAATTTCTTAAATTTTGGCCTTAGTGGTTGGTATGTAAACTTTAATAATAGTCATATTAACTGGTCTTCCTTGTAGGCGTATGGATGTTATCTTATCACTGACAGCTTTGTTCTTCAGGATAGATTTTGAAATGTTCTTTTTGACAATGAATACAATGCAATTCCTCTTCAAGTTGTCATTCCAGCATAGTAGATCATATGATTGTCCAATTCAAAATGGCCAATACCAGTCCATTTCAGCTCACTGATGCCTAGGATATGGATGTTTATGTGTTCCATTTCATTTTTGATGATTTCCAGTTTTCCTAGATTCATACTTTGTACACTCCACGTTCGAATTATTAATGGATTTTGCAGCTGTTTCTTCTCATTTTGAGTCATGCCACATCAGCAAATTAAGGTTCTGAAAGTTTGACTCCATCCAGGTCATTAAGGTCGCCTCTACTTTGAGGAGGCAGCTCTTCCCAGTCGTGTTTTGAGTGCCTTCCAACTTGAGGGGCTCATCTTCCAGCACTATATCTGACAATGTTCCACTGCTATTCATAAAGTATTCATTCATGAATTCTTTTCAGAAGTAGACCGCCGGGTCCTTCTTCCTAATCTGTCTTAGTCTGGAAGCTCCACTGAAACCTGTCTGCCATGAGTGATCCTGCTGGTATTTGAATACCGGTGGCATAGCTTCCAGGGTCACAGCAACATGCAAGCCCCCACAGTACAACAAGCTTACAGATTATGTTAATAGTTGCACATAACTCCAACACTAAAAACGGCTCAATATAGGTGCATATTTAGGATTGTTTTTAGGGGAAATTCCTGGGTGAAGAGTTACATCTCAATGGGTATGAAAGACCCAGACTTTTGTTATTTTTGTCCAAATTATCCACCAGAAACGTCATTCTTACTGCCGTCAGTGATGTATGAGAGCTCATTTCCCTGGTCCCATCACAAAACAGTATTTCTTTGTCTGTCTGTTTGTCTGTCTGTCTGTCTAAAAGGCATCATTTGAGAGGTGAATAATTCTCACCTTTAATGCTTGAATGGTCTGTGGGAGTCAGAATTAAAACTGAAGCAAAGGCAGCGTG
>NW_004444101.1:5749235-5749990 GCF_000243295.1 Trichechus manatus latirostris | reverse complement strand
AGCTTTTTGCAAGCAAGAAGGAAAAGGAAAAATACATTTAAATTTATTTCTATATGTGGTCCATCTGGCCAAGTTTATACTCAGGTTTCAAGGCCACCTCTCTGATCACCTTGCTTCTGATGCCCCCTCCCCCAGATTTCTAGTTGTTCTGCTGACTCTATACACTGCCCGCTGACACATCAGCCAGTTTAGCTTCTGTTGTCTGTCACTGAGCTGTGATGACTGGAAAACACACTCAGTCAAAGGCTCAGTAGACTCACAAACCTAACCAGCAAAAGGTCTATCTTTCGGATGAACTCTCTCCTTGCATCTGCACCTGCTTCTCCAGGCTTCTTGTGGCCCCCACATGCCTATGTACTTCAGCCATCAGTAAAATGTAGACTTTGATTCTGGTCTCAGTCATTTCTGGTCTCTCTCAGTCCTTCTGTGGCTCTTTTGTTTCTAAAGTCCTCCTGTAAATTCTCAGCATTTTCCACCACTCATCTGTCAGTTTAGCTTACTGTGGTAGCTTGCCTGTTGCTATGATGCTGGAAGTTATGCCATGGTGGACAGGTTTCAGGAGAGCTTCCAGACTAAGACAGACCAGGAAGAAAGGCCTGGCAGTCTACTCCCAAAAATCAGCCAATGACAACTCTATGGATAACCACAGAATACAGTCTGATAAGATAGCACAGGACTGGGCAACATGTTGTTCTGTTGTACATTGGGTCTCCATGAGTTGGAGCCAACTTGACGGCAACTAAGGACACCATGAC
>NW_004444101.1:5745710-5748549 GCF_000243295.1 Trichechus manatus latirostris | reverse complement strand
AGCAGCAGCCTGCTTAGCCATCGTCCAGGGTTTGCAGAACGGTCTCTCCTCCGAGAGGAGTTAGATCAGGATTCTGGCTGACTCCTCACAATAGAGGCCCATGGTGAGTGCTGACTCTGGGAAGTACGTGTGATCAGTGAAGACCCCATTCCACAGCAAGAGGAAAAAGAAATCATTCCTTAATTCCTGTAAGCCCTGGTAGCCAGAAGGACAAGATATAGTAATAAATTTATATATTTTTTTCATTTTCCTTCTTGCTCGCCAAAGCTACTTCAGTTTGTTTACCTACACAGCACGCGGTCAGCTAGTCAATATCCCATTTCCTTTATGATGGAGACAACTCCACCACACAGAGAGAGTTGTATGGTCCTGTAAATCACAGAATATTCCCACACTTTCTCTGGAATTCCACTGCACTTGGCGCCGGCTGCCTTTATCCGTGAATGCACTGTCTCTCGTCCGCCCCCCGAACCTGCTCCCGTGTCCATGGCAGGGCTCTGCTCCAGCATCTTTAGCAGAGCCCTTGCTAAGAGCTGAAGCATGATTTGGATGGATCATTCAGCCTCCATGTGGCCAGCCTGGAAAATAAGAAAATAGGAGCCCAGTTAGAGGGGCAGTGGATGCCCAGAGGAGACATCCACAGAAGGAGACTCCCCAGGGAAGATGCTATCACAGCTCTGGACACCAGGGCAGGTCCGGGGACTGGATGCCAGCTCTGAAGGTGCAGGGAGGCATGCGTCTTCCTTGCTCCCTAGAGTAGAGACCACCACTCCCTCCCGCTGGGCGGTACCTTCTCGCAACCATGGGTCCATCTCCTGGAGACACCTGCAGTGCACCCCAAGTTCCTCCTCTTCCGGGTGCTGGGCTCTAACCAGCTCCTCTTACCACCCCAAGACCTGCGCCGGAACCAGCACCAACCGCAGCATTGTTTACTATTACGGGAGTGGCAGTAGGTGTAAAGACAAGGAAAATTCTTCTTAGTAAAAGAAAGGATGCCTAAAAATGTCTTTAACAAGACACACATAACAAAGTATCATGCTTTTCCCACACACCTTTCTCATTGTTTCTAGAAACTAGTCACCTGTTTAATTCAGTCCTTAAATTGGCATTTAAAAATACATTATAACCAAAAGAAAAAAAAAAACCCTTTGCTGTCCAGTCGATGCCGACTCATGGTGACCCCATGTGTTACAGAGTAGAACTTCCCCCATAGGGTTTTCTTGGCTGTAATCTTTGCAGAAGCAGATCATCAGGTCTTTTCTTCCATGGGTCACCTGAGTGGGTTCAAACAACCAATCTTTAGGATAGTAGTTGAGTGCAAAAATGCATTATACAAAATATTAAATGTTGACTATTTATAAAGAATTGTGGTTACATGAACCTGTAAATATAAAAACAGACCATTGCCATAAACAGCAGCCTCAACAGAGAGCTAACCACTGCTCGGCGCCTTCCTTCCCTGATTGCAGAGACACTTCTGATGGGCGTTCACGCTTGTTTCTCCAAGAAGACACCGACCAACTGAGTTATTTCCATTAGAAAGAAAACGTTCCCTGAGTGGACCTGGCAGGGACTTTGACAAATACCATTTTTGGTCTTATATTCATAGATACATGGGTAAAAAGAGATATTTTTGTAATTGTTGATATTAACCATAACTTTGACACATTTTACCAATCATATTTTCCAGTTAGTTTTCCATTTCCTGTCATTTATGCTACTTTCAAAGCACAGGAGTTTAAATATTTATATATTCAAACCACTGAACTCTGATTTCTTTTATTGCTTTCATTTATATGTCCTTCTTGATCCAGAAATCAGTTAAATAAATCATATTTTATTATTATGAAACTTACCAAAGCAATAGGCACATATATTTTTAAAATCAAATACTGAAGAAGCCCTTCTAAAGCAGCAGTCCCATGCCACGTTCCCCAACACCCTCGGGCAGCCATCACTGTGACCCCTTCAGCTGCTTCTTCCATCTTCATCTATTGCTCCCTGTGAGGACAGACGAGGTGCCAGTCTGTTGGCACCAACTCTGCCTCCCCAGACCTCACCCTCCAGTAGAGGCTCACCACTGTACCTGTTTCTTCTATGTGATGCACCTGTGACCTTAAACAGCATGTTTACATCGTCCCCGTCCGCAGTAAAGACCTTGCCCTCCGCGTCACATGCCCACCCTCGTTCCTCCCACACCCATTGCCTGTGCACCATGATGTTTGAGGAGTCTCCTCCGGCCTTCAGAGGGAGTGTGGCCCTACCAACACCTTGTGTCTTAGTCATCCAGTGCTGCTGTAACAGAAATATCACAAGTAGATGGTTTTAATAAACAGAGGTTTATTCTCTCACAGTCTAGGAGGCTCAAAGTCCAAATTCAGGGGGTCACCTCCAGGGAAAGGCTTTCCCTCTCTGTTGGCTCTGGGGGAAGGTCCTTGTCATCAGTCCTCCCCAGGTCAAGCTTCTCAGAGCAGGGACCCTGGGTCCAAAGGACATGCTCCACTCCTGCCCCTTCTTTCTTGGTGGTATGAGGTCCCCCTCCTCTCTGCTCACTTCTCTCTTTTATATCTCAAAAGAGATTGACTCAGGATTCAACCTAGTCCTGTAGATTGAGTCCTGCCTCATTAACATACTACCTCTAATTCTGCCTCATTAACCTCATAGAAGTTAGAATTTACAACACATAGGGTAATCACATCAGATCACAAAATAGTGGACCACCACACAATACTTGGAATCACGGCCCGGCAAACTTGACACACATTTTAGGGGAACACAATTCAATCCATAACACCTTGATTTCAGACTTCCGCCCTCAGAACTGTGAGAATCGATTTCC
>NW_004444101.1:5728279-5738851 GCF_000243295.1 Trichechus manatus latirostris | reverse complement strand
TTGTTGTGGCCACTGTGTCCATCCATCTCATAGAGGGCTTCTCTTGTTTTTGCTGACCCTCCACTTTACCAAACTGGAGTATTTTCCTAGTGTTTGGTCTTTCCTGATGACAGGTCCAAAGAAAGCAAATCCAAGTCTCACCATCCTTGCTTCTAAGGCACATTCTGGTTTTATTTCTTCTTAGACTGATTTCTAAGGACTAATTTCCTTAGAAGCGAGGATGACAAGACTTCATCTCACATACTTTGGACATGTTATCAGGAGGGATCGGTCCCTGGAGAAGGACATCATGCTTGGTAAAGCAGAGGGCCAGTGAAAAAGAGGAAGACTGTCAGAGAGATGGACTGACACAGTGGCTGCAACAATGGGCTCAAAAATAACAAGGATTGTGGGGATGGTGCAGGACCAGGCAGTGTTTCGTTCTGATGTACGTAGGGTTGCTAGGGGTCCAAACCAACTTGACAGCACCTAACAACAACAACATATATATAATTTTTCCTTGTATAAGGCTCATGTAAGAGATGGAATAAAAATAAGGTGAAATAACCTCCTTTAGCACCAAAGTTTTTTATTCTCTGCATAATTTCATATTTTTGCATTTCATTTGCTACTGCATCACTCTAAGTGCATAGCATGAAGTGAGGCATCTCTCATTATTTTCAGAACAGCCCATTTTCTGAATGCTGCCTTGAATATTTCACTTGAATAAACCACTTCTGCACTGGTTTTGTAAAATGTCCTTTACTGTTTGTTATGATTTGTTCCAGGACTATGTGCTCTGTTCCAACGACATATGTACTCCTTACATACCAGTCAGTATCACTTGATAACTAAGCTTTTAAAATGCATTTTAATTTCTGATGAAGTAGTTCTGTCAAAATTCATTTGTTTGCCACAATTTCTTTGCTCTTCCTGCTTAATTTTTTTCCTTTTGGATATACTTCCAAATCAGTTTTCAAGCTTTAAAAGGAATCCCATTGAAAACATGATTGAAACCAGATTAACACGTGTTTATCAGTTCTGGCAGATAGTACATCTTTCTTTACAAGGCCCAGTAGTCCCACTGGAAACTCGAACTTTTTCTCCAGAACTTCGAGGTTCTGTTCATATCTTTTACTGACTGCTTTTTTTTTTTTTTCTTTTTTCACTTCAATGAAGTGGAATAAGTTCTTCTACAGTGATCCTAGGCATTTCATATTTTTGTTATAATTACATATGTAATATATTCTATAGATGGTTGCTGATAGATTTGTAAGCTTTTAATTAAGCATTTGTGCAAACTTATTTCTAGCATCTTACAAACTTTAATTAATTCAAAGACTTTTCTGGCTGATTTTCATGGATTTCCTAAACTTGTATCATGTGAAAGGATCTTAAGCGGCTACATCTAAACCCCCGTTATGGACTGAATTTTGTCTCCCAAAAATATGTACCAACTTCGCTAGGCCATGATTCCCAGTATTGTGTGATTGTCAACCATTTTGTGATCTGATGCGATTTTCCTATGTGTTGTAAATCCTATTTCTATAATGTTAATGAGGTGGGATTATCAGCAGTTATGTTAATGAGGCAAGACTCAATCTACAAAGTTAAATTATGTCTTAAGTCAGTCTTTTTTGATATATGAAAGAGAGAAACAAGCAGAGAGACAGGGTGACCTCATATAACCAAGAAAGCAGCACTGGGAGCAGAGCGAGTCCTTTGGACCCAGGGTCTCTGTGCTGAGAAGCTGCTTAACAAGGGAAGAGTGATGACAAGGACCTTCCCCCAGAGCCATATACAGAGAAAGCCTTTCCCTGGAGCTGGCACCCTAGACTGTGAGAGAACAAATTTCTCTTTGTTAAAGGCATCCACTTGTGATATTTCTATTATAGCAGCACTAGATAACTAAGACAACTCCCTTGTCACCCTCTCCTTGGATCCCCCTCCCTGTCATTCCAAGCTGCATGAATGGAGGGGAGTGGGATGGTGGTGGGTCAGGTCCAGTCACCCTCACTTAAGTGGACCTTGGATCCCAGACCTGTGTATTCTGGCTTGGGGAGAGATGGCACTACATGCTGGTGGTTGTTTTCGGGCATTGACTGCAGCCAGTGAGCTAGAACCCACTGTGCAGGGCGTGGGCACCCACTGGGACTCACCAGAGTCTTCTCAGGCCATTTTTTCTTCTAGGCTGCAGTGTCTGGGCACTGAGTCTACTTTAAGACCAGGGATCCCACAGGCATCCACCCAGCCACACTCTGCCATGTAATGAGTCCCTTGATCAAAAGCAACACAGTGTGGACGCTGTGTTGGTGGATAAGGCATTCCCCACGTCCAGTGTCCTCTGTGATGAGAGGGGCCCAGCGTAACCAGCTTCCTCAGGGAAAGACACATACTGGGCCCTCATTGCTGGTTTCCATTGGTGGCTGCTCAGGCTGATGTAATCACCTCACATTTGCTGTTAACTTCTGTCGAGTTCACTCCAACTCACAGCAACCCCATGTGTCAGAGCAGAACTGCTCCAGAGGGTTTTCAATGGCTGATTTTTTGAAAACTGATTGCCAGGCGTGTCTTCCAATGCACCTCTGGGTGGGTTTGAACCACCAACCTTTCAGCTAGTAGTCAAGGGCTTAACTATTTAAATGTGTGGGATGCCCAGAGGCTCCTACCTTACATCTAAAGTAATATAATCATTTTACATGATGTAATCTCATGTAATGTAATCAGTCAATCAGTTGACAAGGAAGTTTCCCTAGGGTGTGTTCTGTGTCCAGACTACAAAAAGATATCTTAGCAGAACTCTCTCTCTCTCACACACACACACACAAAGAAAAGCAAACAACATGTGAGGACCATCTACAAGCCAAGGAACAAACGCCAAGCATCACTGGCAGAGGCCAGAAGCTAGGAGAGAAGCCGCAGAAGGAATCCACATGGCCAAGATGGTGATTTGGACTTCCAGCCTCCAGAACTGTGAGAAAATAAATGTCTCTACTTTAAGCCACCCACTTGTGGGTTTCTCTTACAGCAGCACTAGGTGACTAAGACAGGTCAGAAGACCTCTGAATCTTGGAAGGGGCTTGAAGTCTGGAGACAGGAGGAGGGAGATACCAAAGAAGAGCTGGAGAGACCAGTAGACTTTCATCCTTGTTGTCCACAGAGTGAAGAAGAGCCGGGTCGGTGGGGAAGATGGTAACAAAGTTTGTTAAACCTGAAGGGGACCAGCCTTTGGAAATCAGAATGACGCTGTTTGTGACCAAAAACCCAGCCTTTGTGTTTCTGTTTGCTCTTTATTTGGATATGGTAAGTGGCATCAGAGAGAAGAGATGCTCGGTTACTATGGAAACTCGGAAGGAGACAACCTTTACGGCGTACCTTAGATATGCCGCGAGTAAAAGCTGGGCTGCTTCTTGAAATAAGTTTCAAGCTGCTTCTTAAAGAAAACCATTTAAGTTCTCCAGCTGTTAAATGATAGGCATTTTCAAGAGACTATGTATTATGGCACCAGACAGTATTGAGTAAATGACAGAATATTTTAGTTGTACAAATGAATAAAGCATTGGAATATAACAATTTCTTTCACTTAGACATTTTTAAGCCATTCATCACTAGAAAATCAAGATGTAAATACAGACTGTTAATAAAATAAGGATGGCTTGAATTAAAATATTTTCTAATAAAAATGTATTACTCATAAAATTTGTGACTATTTAAAATGCTCAACATTTTAAATATCCACCTCTTAAAGTCTACTTCGCAGGGATTTTGTGAAGAATAAAAAGTAAATATAATCTATGTTTGGAGTATGTTTCTTCTTCTCTCACTCCTTCCTGGAAAAATAAAACAAATGCCCTTTTTCTAAGACTCCTCTCATAAGAAAAATTAATTTTAGAAAAATCAAAACAAAGACAGTTCTCTAAAACGGGTGAAAGGAAGCAAGAGAAGTGGAAAGGGGGAGGGGAAGGGGCCCTGGGAGCTGGATCTTCGCCCTGAAAGGCTGGCTTTGAGTCAAAAGGATAATTACATGAGGCAATGGGTGGGCACAGGTAGAGGGGCCCCCTGAGATATCACTGCAGCCCCGGGGCAGAGAAGGGGTTTGAGAATACAGCGGTGAGCGTCTCAGAGATAGGCCCTCCACCCAGGCCCTGCAGCAGCTGGTTGAGCCCCAGGGAGAGAGAGTTGCACCACCTGACAATGTCAGGCGTTGGGGGGCACAAGAGTGCCCGAAACACTCACTCTGTGGCGTGGAATGCAAATGCACAGCCACAGGGGAGACAGCTGGCATTGCCTAGTAGGGTCCCAGAGGGCTTGCCCCATCTGAAGTGTCCTTCACGGAGACACACGTAGGTCTGGCCGCAGATGTGACATGGCCCCAGAAGATGTGAGCAGAGATGTCCACATGCTTGAAATGGCAGAAAACTGGAGAGACCGTCCCCTGACGGATGTGGATAAATAAGCCATGGCCTCGTCCTCCAGGGACTTTGACCCAACCATGGAAACGATGCCCGTGAACTCTTTAGGGATCAGCACAGACCCTCAGGAAGGATAGAAAAGGATTAAGTCACAGGAGAATCTCTGTAGACAGGTTACTACAGAAGAATATTCACAGGAGATTCCTTTTACATAAAGTTCAAAAATATGCCGGAGCAAACCAAATGTAGTGTAGAGACACATGCAAGGTTATAAAACCACAGAGAAGAGCAAGAGGTGGGGGCACAAGCTCTGGGCAGTGGTCACCTGCACAAGGTCCCACAAACGCACTTGATCTCACTCCCCTTCCTCTTGAACATCCCTTGACCCACGAAAGAGCTGATACTTCATGGAAGACACTTAAGGAAACCACAAAAAGAAGCAACGCTCAGCAGCACATTGTTTAGAGTTACATGCCTCTTGTTGTGAGGTGCTATCAAGTCGATTCATAGCGACCCTGTGTACAACAGAATGAAACACTGCCCAGTCCTGCACCATCCTCGTAATTGTTGTTATGCTTGAGCCCATTGTTACAGCCCCTGTGTCAATCCATCTCGTTGAGGGCCTTCGTCTTTTTCACTGACCCTCTACTTTACCAAGCATGATGTCCTTTTCCAGGGACTGATGCCTCCTGATGACATGTCCAAAGTGCGTGAGACAAAGTCTCACCATCCTTGATTTTAATAAGCCTGTTGGTTGTACTTCCTCCAAGAATGACTTTTCATTCTTCTGGAAGTCCACGGTGTATTTGATATTGTTCGCCAACATCACAATTTGAAAGCATCAATTCTTCGGTCTTTCTTTACATGACTAAGTGGTTAAAAAGCAAAACTGTCTGGCAGTTCTCCAAAAAGTTAAACATAGAGTTACATACAACCCAGCAAGTACACTCTTGGCATATGGCCAACAGAAATGAAAACATATGTCCACACAGAAATTTGCACACGAATGTTCATAGCAGCATTATTCATAATAGCCAATATGTAGAAACAACCCAAATATCCATTGACTGACAAGCAGATAAACAAAATGCTGTGCATTCATACAATGGAATACTACTCCGCCATAAAAAGAAATGAAGTGCTGATACATGCCACAACATGGATGAACCTTGAAACCATCATGCTGAGTGAAGTGTTTATTTGTCCTTGGATTTTATTAGCATCTCATGACTCTACTCTGCAAAGGTTGACTTTACGGATGAAGATATATAGAAGTTTACTTTCCAGTATGAATAGAAGGAAGCAAGGTTACCTATGCAGACCAGTCTACTTTTTTTACCTGGTCGTTAAACCTTGTAGTCAGAGATTGGGTTATTGGTCCCAATCCTGTCCTCTGTAAAAGGATTTTACATCTACACCTTTGCCATATAACCAGTGCCTTCCCACTCTGGTTGGAGTGTATTTTCTGCCCATCAGTGTGAGGCTTGGCCATATGATCTGAACGTCACATGAACAAAAGCATTAAATAGCTGGTCACTGTGGCTTTGTCTCATGTGCTTCCACTGTTACCATGAGAATAACAAGTCCCTGGTGACCACTGGACCAAGGAGGGTGAAACATACATGCTGAACTCAACACACAAGCATGGGAATGTGTGTTTGTTGTAAGCAAGAGTGTCTGGGCAATTTGTCATTCAGCATCACAGTAGTGGCAGCTGACTGATACATCTACTTAATGGCTATCAACTGACAGACATCCAAGGATCTTCTAGGTACTCGATAATGTTCTTGGTGCTGTGGGGGAATACAAAAGACTCTGAGACACACAGCACTTGTCTCAAGGAGTTTATATTCTAACTTGGGAATTGAGCCACCCATACATAACACACACTGAAACACACTAATGATTGTAAGGACAGCAAGAGTTCAGACTAGAGGAAGACAGAGATAAAACTCATGGAACGCTTCATTCAGCATCCAAATGTCATCCGAACTGAACAAGGTGGCCATTCTCTCAGCTGGACCTGCCAACACCAGGAGGTGCATTCACAACAGTCTCTCCCAGCAAATAACATGCTCTGCAGATTCCTCAGGTCCCAGACTGTTCAAGGTTGGAGAGAGCCAGAATTAACTCAGCAGTAGTCACATAAGTCATTTATTTTGAATGCCTTTACGGCTTCATGCCTACTAAAAGTTTCTCATGAATTGGCTCACCTGATCTCAAAAACTCTGGAAGTTTTCATCTGCAATTGGAGAAGGCATGGCTCAGAGAAGTTACAAGACTTGTTGAAACCATTCAGCTAACCAACAGCAGCTTTGGATAAGAAGCCACACACTCAAAGTCTAGAATTATTTTGTGGACTCTGTTATAGCAATCTCCATTGCTAAGAAGAACCAGTCCAGTGAGTATTCAACTAGATGCTGAAGCTCTCTCTCTCTCTCTACTGTGCACTTTCCACTTTATACAGAGGCAGGGGTACAGAGAAGTACTTCTTTACTTGAAGAAAGACAACAGTGCAAGGTGACCATTAAACAGACTCTGGTGTTGAGCTATGGGGACTGGGGCAAAATGCAGATGCCACATCTGCGTTTGTGGTTGCTGCTAAGGAGCCCGGTGTTGCCAGATGTCTTTGTTTCGTAGTGCTGCTGTAATAAAAGGTACCACAGTGGCTGGAATGTATTGTCTCACATTTCTGGAGGCTAAAAGTCCAAATCAATTTCTTGGCTGTGTTAATTCTGTCTGTAGGCCTTTCTCCTAGCTTTTGGTGTCTGCCAGCAATCCTTGGTGTTGCTTTGCGTGTAGACAATCCTCACTTGGCATCTGTCTCCTCCTGTGTGTGTCCACGTCTATTCTGCTCTTTTCATAAGACAACCCTCAGAAGGGATTAGGTTTAGGGCCCACCCTACTCTGGTATGACCTTATCGGCATAACAAAAAATCCGTATTTCCAGACAGGATCATATTTGCAGATACAGGGTTTAGGACTTCAATATAATCTTTACTGGGACAGAATTCAATTTATAACACTAAGTATTACTTTCCTCCCCCCACCCACCCCAAGAAGGTGGTGGCCAATCTGAATTTTCATGTGAAATCTCCCAATGTATTTTTAATTTTGGCTCAAAAAAAATTTTTGGAAGGGGATTCTTCCCGGAGCCTCAAGATAAAAGCGGGACCAGTGACACCTGGCTCCGTCCTTGTGAGACCAGAGCAGAGGGCCCAGCAGAGCCGTCTGGGCGTCTGACGGCAGAGCAGTGAGATAATAAATGTGTGTTTGTTTCAAACCACTAAGTTTGTCTTTATGACATTACAGGAAGCCGACACGGGGCATTAGCACTCTTAGGGCTTTGACCCAGAGAGGTGACGGCTGTGGCCAGCCGCCAGCACACACAGGGGAAGAGCAAATACCTCACGGAGCCATGTCCCACTGCTGTTTGCTCATTTTTTCTCTGATTCCACCCTCGGTGTCAGTGTAATTAAAGAAAAAGTAAGAGAATACCCACTTTTCCAAAAGGACAAGAAATTAAGTCAGAGATAGAGTGAAATTGTACAGAAATAGCTTTTTTAAAACAGCTCAATAAAAGAGTTCAGCGTCACAAGAGTGCGAGACCTGAAATGAAAATGCAGGTTTTAGGAACTCCTAAAGCTAGAGCCACTGTTTGCTGGCACTGCTGTGACCTGATCCACACACTGCTGTGGTGGGTCGCCAGCTGAACAAGCTCTGCTGGGCGAGGACTTTCTGGGCAGGATTTGACTGGAATTTTTTACGAAGGCGTCCTGGGCAGTGCGAACAGATAATGTGCTCTGCTGCTAACTGAAAGCTTGGAGGTTCGAGACCACCTAGAGGTGCCTCGGAAGAAAGGTCTGGAGATCTACTTCCAAAAATAAGCTAATGAAAGCCCTGTGGAGCACAGTTCTACTCTGAGACACATGGGATGGCCAGGAGTCGAAGTCAGCTTGACAGCAACTGGTTTGTTTTTTTGGGTTTTGCCTGGCCGGCAAAGAGAATACTTTCAATTCACCCTCTAAAGTCAAAGTGAGGAAGCAGGGTATAATGTGACAAAGAACTAGTACATGCTGGGTGCCACCTACCAGCCGCCACACCTGCTCACATCACTTCACTTGTCCATCTGAGGGTCCCCTGCACAGAGAAAGCCCCTCTCCTCTCACATCACTTCAGTTCTCCATCTGAGGGTCCCGTGCACAAAGCCCCCTCCTCTCACATCACTTCAGTTCTCCATCCAAGGGTCCCATGCACAGAGAAACCCCCTCCTCTCACATCACTTCAGTTGTCCATCTGAGGGTCCCCTGCACAGAGAAAGCCCCTCCTCTCCTGTGTCTCCTCTTCCCATGACTCTTCCTAACCTTTTAGACAACAAGTGACAAAGCTGTCTCCTCAGGGACCTGCCCTCTCACCCACTCAAACACTCTCTCCACGTGTCAAATCTTCCTACTTTCTCCCTGCCCCCATCACACCCACCCCCTGCTGTCTCCCTCCTCCTGCCTGGAATCAGCCATGTGGCCTGTCCCCTGAGTGGCTGGAACACCCCAGCCTTCATCCCCTAGCCCTCTGATGCTGGTTAGCTTCCCAAAGAAAGGCTAGTTCTCTATGTGGTGGCAAGACACTCTGCTTGTTGTCTGCCTCACCATCTTAGGGGCCGAGACCCTGCCGGGGACCCGCAACAACACAGCTACAAGCCTGGACATGACACAAGAGGCAATGGGCCCATAGAGCCAGCCAGGGAGCAGAAGCAGACAGGGTTTGGGGAGCACAGGCTTACTCAGGGAAGGGGTTCCTGGGCAGCATACTAGTGCCCACTTCCCCAGCTTTGAGCCCAGAGCCAGGTACCATCCAAACAGCAGTCATGTGGAAAAGTCTCACAGACTTTCTGTCCCAGAGAACTAGAAAAGTGAAAAGAGTGGGGACCCCTCCAAGGATATGCCAGAGCCACAATCCCCAAACACTGCCATCTTGCATCCCCGCCTGACCACTGAATCCAGGCCACCCAACCAAAGACAACTGACTGAGACTGAGAGCCCTGGAGGGCGAGCGAGCATGGGCTGGCTCGGTGGGTGCTCTCGAGGACAGCAGCAGGCTCAGTGGGCACTCTCAAGGACAGCGATGGGCTCGGTGGGTGCTCTCGAGGACAGCGATGGGCTCGGTAGGTGCTCTCGAGGACAGCAATGGACTTGGTGGGTGCTCTCGAGGACAGCAGTGGGCTCGGTGGGTGCTCTCGAGGACATCGATGATGGGCGCTCTCGAGGACAGTGACGGGCTCGGTGGGCATTCTCCAGGACAGCGATGGTGGGTGCTCTTGAGGACAGTGATGGGCTTGGTGCCCAGCTCAGCAGCTGCAGCCAGGACCAAGACCTATGTGCCCACACACGGGGAAGCAGAGACCCAGGGAAAGCCTGATACTGCTGGTCAGGACAGCAGAACCAAAAAGACCAGGAAAATGCAAAAGAGAGTAGGGGAACCAGGAGGGAAGGGGCTGGAGAGGAAATTCCCAAACTCTGCTTCCTCATCTCCAACTGACGCTGAACGGCAGGTGCTTGGCACAGACTCAAGCAGCCTCACAAAGACAGAAATGTAAACAGCCCACGAGATAGAGTTTGCAGTTCATTACCTGCCAAGAAAATGATCTGCTTAAAAAAAAAAAAAACTCACCAGAGAAAAACAACAGAACCCAGAATCCCCACAACTGAGCATTCATGATGTCCAGGATGAAATCCAATATTACTCGGCAAGTAGAGAACTAGGAAAATAGACACATTCCCAAGAGAAAAGAAAATCAATCGAGTCCAACCAGGTGATAACCCAGATATTTAAACAAACAGACAATGATTTTAAAGCAGCTATTATAATATCCCCAAAAGAGTTTTAAAAAAAAAAATGTTTTCAACTCATGAAAATCCAAACAGAGAAATGGAAAGTCTCAGCAGAGAAACAAAACAATAAAAAAAGGAAATTAAAATTCTAGAATTGACAAAGACAATTACGGAAATTTTAAAAATCCACTAACCACAATGGAATTACACTAGAAATCAATAACAACAAGATAACCAGGAAAATATCAAGTCATTGAAATTTAACAGCACTCTTCTAAATAATCCATGGGTCAAAAATTCACAAGAGTTATTTTTTGTTAATATTTTAAACTGAATGATAATGAAAATACAAC
>NW_004444101.1:5726395-5727950 GCF_000243295.1 Trichechus manatus latirostris | reverse complement strand
GTTTCCAAGGAGGGCCTGGTGGATTAGAACTGCCGACCTTTTGGTTAGCAGCATAGCTCTTAACCACTACACCACCAGGGTTTCCACAATATACTACATTTACAAATATTCCTTAAAAAATGAGAAAATACATATCACAGGGTTAAGGCAGATACAATTAAGCAATTGATATCATTGTGTATATGAAAAGAAATATTAATTATGGCACACGATGTTTTAATTGTAATTTATTTCAATTATTTTCACAAGAATTAACAGAGATAATTGTGAGAAAACCTCTGGCCCAATGCCTGACCCAGAAGTGGCTATTGACGGGTTTTTTGAATATTACCTGGCAGGTAAAGAACCAGGAAATGAGAAAAGTGCAGATCATAAAACAGTTGTTCCAACACAGGCAAAACTCAGTGCAGATGTGGGGAATTCACTCCTTTATTTGATCAATACAGACGTTCAGGCAGAGTAATGCAAGCCAACAAAATCTCATTTCCACAACTATCAGAGTAGTTCTGCTTCACAGATGTACATCACTGGTGAAGTTTGCTTCAACCTCTCACTTCACGTAGGTACTTTTGAAAAGCAGATGGCTGCATTTGACTCCAGGGACTACAACAGTGCTACATGCTCAACTCCCCTCCAACCCAGACACTTCTTGTAAAGAGGCTGAAAAGCAGCTGGAGCACAACTAGAAATAATGGGTGAGTTGTTAAGGAACATAGGGTCAGTTGAACCAATATGAAGTGCTACTAAAATTCTGAGTAATACCAAGCAGGAGATATCTCACACGATTAGCTCCATATAAAACCCAATGGCATCACCAGCCGTGTTTTATTTTGTTGCAATAAAGACAGGGTCATCCTAATTTTGTCCTTGCTTTGCACTCATAAAACAGGTGAGGGGACCATAATAAGTCAGTGGATAATGGGTTTGGAGAGAGGAACCAGTTGCCCGTAATTCAGCCGGAAGTCCCAGGCTGTACAGTTAAGGGTTATGAGAGCTTCAGAGCCCTGGGGATTGAATTACATCACCTGCCATGAGTCTCCTTCTTCTCTTCTCTCCTATTTTTTACCACTGATGCAGGAGATGCATGTTTTCAAGATTGTAAAGCAATTTATTGAGAACTTTTAAAGGAAATAATTTAACAATTTATGGAAGGCAGATTAAGGAACATTGCAGTGGTGTTACACTGCAAGAGAGAGATGACTGAGACTTAGGTTCCATTTTCCAACTAGCTGATTCTACCAAGGACACACTCAGGCAGTGGGTTCCATGGACCACTTTGAAAAGTATCTCTGCTTGTTTGAATGTTCAGATGGTGTGATGAGGTCAGGCCTTCAAACAGAATTCATATTCAGGCGGAAATGGTGTATTGCTGAGAAATACATGCATACCTTTGTCTCAGAAATTCCTGAAAGTTTCTTCACTCCTAAATCCTTCTACAGCCATTTGTCCAACAGGCTCTGTGCTGACCTTGAATCAGGACTTTGTCTTCTCTTTCCCCAAAGTGACAGGAAAATCCTATACGCTGCTCTTGGGAAGATAAGGGTTCTGCATTTCC
>NW_004444101.1:5724709-5725729 GCF_000243295.1 Trichechus manatus latirostris | reverse complement strand
ACAGTCATCTCTAGTAGCATTTTGTGAAACTTCAGCACTTAATTCCTCAGAAATTTAAGTTGAGGATCAAATTGTTACCATTTATCTCCATTGTGCCACCCATTATAATCAGATTTAAGTATCATTTCTATCTATTAATATAAAACAGCACGAATTACTTAATATTATTACAGGTTAAAGAAATGTTCAAATCCGTCTCTAGCAATACTTACTCATTTCTGTGTTCTGGTATGAGTCAATTAATATTCTGTATTCACTTCAAATTTTTTAAAATATTATGGATAATAAAGCAGTGGGGTCTATATTTTAGCAGCGATCTAATAAATTCAATAGGTAGAAAATGAGCAATATCTTGGATGAAAATAGGATGATTGTATCCATTTCTCTATTTTGAAAATAGCCTAATCATAATATATATATATAATTTGTTGTTGTTTTTGTTGTTAGGTGCCATCAAGTCAGTTCCAACTCATAGTGACCCTATGTTCAACAGAACGAAACACTGCCTGGTCCTGGGCCATCTTCACAATCATAAAACAAGGGGATACTGTGTGGTTTAAAGTCAGGAAAGGTGTGCATCAGGGTTGTATCCTTTCACCATACTTATTCATTCTGTATGCTGAGCAAATAGTCCGAGAAGCTGGGCTATATGAAGAAGAAAGGGGCATCAGGATTGGAAGAAGACTCATTAACAACCTGTGTTATGTAGATGATACAACCTTGTTTGCTGAAAGTGAAGAGGACTTGAAGCACTTACTGATGAAGATCAAAGACTGCAGCCTTCAGTATGGATTACACCTCAACATAAGGAAAACAAATATCCTCACAACTGGACCAATAAGCAACATCATGATAAATGGAGAAAAGATTGAAGTTGTCAAGAATTTCCTTTTACTTGGATCCACAATCAACACCCATGGAAGCAGCAGTCAAGAAATCAAAAGATGCATTGCACCGGGCGAATCTGCTGCAAAAGACCTCTTTAAAGTGTTGAAAAGCAAAGATGTCACTTTGAAGACT